>NW_017671383.1:248740-297824 GCF_001879085.1 Nicotiana attenuata
AACAATAATTTGAGGGATAATTATTGAGGATTTTATGAATAAAAGGGAAGGAGATAAATCAATTTAAAATCTTTAAAATTGTGAAAAAATTATAAAAACCTTGTGCATGCTTGTATATGCATATATATGCTATTTTGAAAGTATTTATGCATATAAAATATACAGAGAAAAATTGGGTATCAATAATATATATATATATATATATATATATATATATATATATATATATATATATGCACACACACACACACACACACACACAAAGTTTTAAAATTTATGGTACATATTAATCATTTGTACTTTTAGTCTTGTACTTTGCTATTATAATAATCTAATTTTTTGTATTTACATTCTAGTGTGATAGGTAGTTTTCTTTTGCTAGAAAATACCAATAATATATTTTATGTTTTAAAATAATTTATTTTGAATTTAATCCTTAAATTATTCATTTCTATTTAATTCATTTTTCATAAATATATCTTGGTAAAATGATATTCTCAAAGAGTAACTGGTTTGATGGTGTTATGTTGAAATTTGCCGGAATAGTATTTGTAGCGTATGTCTCATATTTAAAAAATCCAACAAATAACTGAAAAATCCGAAGAGCAACAAAAAGTGAATAGATAAAAAACGACTTGTTTGGTTTGGTTCAAATATGTGAAAATCGCCTTAGTTGATATGATTTCTTTTTAGGAAAAAATCAACTCAAACCAGTGTTTTAAAAGGCGTTTTCAAGCCGAGCCCTGGGGCGAGGCGTACCAAAAATGCTCCGAGGCGAGAGTGTGGGGCGAAAGTCTCAAGAGGCGTACGCTCGGGCGTTCGGGGCGTACGCCCAGGCGTTTGAGGCGCGTTTTTGTACTAAGCCGTAAGCCACAAAGACTTTTTCAAATTAAAACAAAATTTTATTGAATAAGTCCTTCATATAATACCCAAATTGTCAAAAGAAACTGAAATGTATTAAATTTAAAAGTCAAGACCTTTTATATTGATTGAAGCCCTAATTTATGGTCTTTCCAATTCTCTTTCGTAGCAGCAAGTTCATAGTTCAAATTATATGTTAGTCATCCTTTTTGTTCCTCCATGCAGAAAACTTAATTCTTTTCGACTCAAGTTACTTGTGCTTGTAAGTAGCGTGTAATAGATTATTTTGACTAGTTTTTTTATGGGGATGGAGCATATCTATACATATATTTTTCATATATTTATAGTTTTCGTCAATTTTTATGCAATTTTACATGTTTATAAATTTACTGTAGTTATATTATATTATAAAATATTAAAAATTAAATACCATGGGGCTTACGCCCCGTTCCTCGGGACTTACGTCTTGCTGAGATATATGTAAAACACCTCGTCTTACGCCCACGCCTCTTAAAACACCGACTCAAACTGAACCAGGAATACCCCACCCAAAACATGATTCCATTATTTGAAGGCATAAACACATGGTATTTGTTCTTTGCATTGGTGCGTAATACGTGTCACCACAACCTTGGATGTTGCATATGCTCAGAATCTGCCACAACATAGGAAGAGATTGTCTTTCAGCATCAATGTCCTCTAAAACATTCGTCGTTCTGTTATATGAGAGTGATCATTTTCAGTTCATTGAGATGCTGTTTCTGAAGAATAATTGCGATCTGCACCAATCCAAATTCATTAGTTCGACACAATTATGCATAAAGTATTGAAGACAAAAATTCACATCAACTGGACATCTATGAGACAATTAATAACAGTAGCTAGATGTATGTTGCATGGAAACAAAGTAGAATTATAAAGCCTTTGACAAAGGAATATTCTTGCAGCAAACTACCTAGAGGGATTTAAAGTGGAAAAAGCTTTGCATATGGTACCTCAATTGTTTGTAAATTCTAATTCTGGTCCTTGATTTAAATGATAAGCACATTTAGCCTTCAATTAAGCTACGTATGTATTTTTGGGAATTTTACACAAATAGCCTGTCATATTCACTGTTTACTCTTTCTAACCTTATATATATATATTCATTAGCTATTTTTAGTTTTAGCGGTTGGATGAGCGGCTATTTGGGTTAATTTTACTTAGATTATTTGTAAAGTTACAACTATATTACTCTCATATACGGAGTAACAATGCAAACTAAACATACAACATGAGAAATTAAATGATATAACAGTTAATAGGAGTAGTTCATTTAATTTGTGAATATTCGACAAGAGGGGGTTGCTGTAACGACCCGGCCGGTCGTTTTTGAAATTTACGCCCCGATCCCCCATTAACTGCTTCCCCTAAGTTCATTTCTGCTATTTTGGTTTGGCGGGACGTTCGGTGTTGGGATTCGGAGTGTTTTGGGACACTTAGTCCCTAAATGAGAGCTTAAGAATTGAAAAAAGGTCCGTAATCGGAACAGTGTGAAGAAGACCTCGGAATGGAAATCCAATGATTCCGTTAGCTGCGTTAGGTGATTTCGGGGTTGGGAGCGTGTTCGGAATGTATTTTGGAGGCTCGTAGCTCATTTAGGCTTGAAATGCCGAAGTTTGAATTTTTGAAGTTTCCGGTCCGATAGCGAGTTTTTGATCCGAGGGTCGGATTGGAATTCTGGAAGTTGCAGTAGCTCCGTCATGTCATTTGGGATGTGTGTGCAAAATTTCAGGTCATTCGGGCGAGGTTTGGTTTGGTTTTTGATCGAAAGTGTGTTTTGTTGGAATTTGAAGTTCTTAGGCTTGAATCTTTGATTTAATCGGACTTCCGGTGTTGTTTTAGGTGTTTTAAGGATTGGTACAAGTTTGAATAAGGTATTAGGTGGTATTGGTGCTTTTGGTTGAGGTCCCGGGGGCCTCGGGATGATTTCGGGTGGTTAACGGGGAGATTTTTGAAGTGTTGCAGCAGCTGGTTCTTTTCATCTTCTGGTATTTTCGCTTCTGCGGCTTGGGAACCGCAGAAGCGGAGCCGCATAAGCGGCTGGATCATCGCAGAAGCGGTTTGGGGCAGAGTTTCCAGGCGTCGCAGATGCGGAGGAAATTGCGCAGGAGCGGCCTCGCATCTGCGAGAAAATACCCGCAGATGCGGCCGTTTGGCTTTTAGTTGGAACCGCAGAAGCGGTAAGCAGTTGACTGGACCGCAGAAGCGGATGTGGTCGTTTAGTGAGAGTCGCAGAAGTGGCTCACTTTCCGCAGAAGCGGTCCCTTGTCCGCAGAAGCGGAAATCCCTGGGCAGAAATAGAAATTTCGAGGGTTTGAGTTCATAAGTTACAAAAATCAATTGAGAGCTCGGTTTAAGGCGATTCTGAGTGGGAGTTGAAGTGAAGATCACTGGGTAACGTTTCTTTGGTCCCTTCTTGTTATATTTCATCATTATATAGTTAAATCCACCATTAGAATTCGAATTCAAGGTCAAAATTTGGGGAAAAATTGGAAGAAACTTCATAGACCTAATTATTGAGTTTTGAGTGGGCAATTGACCTCCGATTTGGGAGATTTTTATATGGTTAGACTCGTGAGAGTACGAGGTTCTGGAAATATGAAAATTATTCGATTCCGAGATGTTGGTCTGAGGGGCATTTTGGTCATTTTACCTATTTTCGCGTCCTAGCTTCAAATTTCATAGTGGAATCAGTTGTTTGCAATATTACTTACGATATGTAATTGAATTGAATAGATTTGGACCATTTGGAGTCGGATACTCGTGGCAAAAGTGCGATTTCGAGTTGATTTTGGTGCCGATTCGAGGTAAGTGGCTTGTCTAACCCTGTGTGGGGGACCTTTACCCTTAGAATTGTTATTTGTTGATTTGAGTGCCTTGTACGCGAGGTGACGGGCGTGTACTTGAGCCAATTGTTGGAAATCCGGTTTTTCTTAAGATATTGAGATTGAGTTCCTTTCATATTTGCTTTATTCTACTTGCAATTATAACTTGTGCTAGATTAGGAAAGCATGTTTAGTTGATTTAACTTGCCTAATTGCTTAAGTTGCCTTAACTGTACTACGTGAAGCATGCTAGCCAGTACTACCTGTTGCTTGTCTTTTGTATTTCGTTTCCGTGTACCTTCTGCTTGTGATTGCGCATTTACATTGGGACTACGGATGTGGGATTCCGGTAGCTCCCCCCCCTTGTTTGTTTACTTTGGGACTACGGGTTCGATTCACGGTAGATCCCCCCACACTTTAACTTTGGGACTACGGGTTAGATTCCCGATAGATCCCTCTGCACATTGATAGTTGGACTACGGGACGGTATCCCAGGAGATCCTTCGGATATACACATATGATGGACTACGGAACGGTATCCCGGGAGATCCACTGGACAGTTGAGAAAAGGACTACAGTACGGTATCCTGGGAGATCCTCATTGTTACCATTGGTGTTGAGCTGTACTTATTCTGTGGTTGTTCCGTTCTTGTGTATTTGCTATTGCCTTGCTTAATCTGTCTTATATCTCTGCTGTATTTATTATTTCTGTCAGATTATCATACTGTTAATTATTGTTATTACTATATTTTGTCTCAGTATGGCCCTGACCTTCCTCGTCACTACCCAACCGAGGTTAGGCTTGGCACTTACTAAGTACCGCTATGGTGTACTCATGCCCTTCCTGCGCATTTTTTTTTCATGTGCAGATCATCCAGGTACCTCTACTCAGGCGCACTATCAGTGAGGCAGGAGGACTACGGAGACTTCGAGGTAGATCTGCTACGTCCGCAGACCGACGAGTCTCCCTCTTATTCTATCTTTAGTACTTAGTTTTCCTTCTTTTCTCAGCTATGCAAGTTGTCAAGGGGATCAAGAAGGGGGAGCCGACGTTCGTGGCAACCATTGCAAGTCTAGAGGAAGACAAGAATTTTCATGAGATAGTGCCGCCTTGCATAGAGAAGTTGCTTGAGGAGACAAAGATGTCATGCCCGAGGAGTTGCCTAAGCACTTGCCGCCTAGGCGAGAGGTGGATCACAAGATTGAGTTGGAGCCAGGGTCTAAGCCACCCGCATTTGCCCCATATCGTATGGCACTGCCCGAGCTAGAGGAGCTCAGGAAACAATTGAAAGAGCTGCTAGATGCTGGTCACACTCGCCCATCAAAGGCACCTTTTGGTGCACCAGTATTGTTCAAGAAGAAGAAGGATGGATCGTTGCATTTGTGCATAGACTACCGGGCACTTAATAAGGTCACAGTGAAGAATAAGTACCCGATCCCGCTCATTGCTGACTTGTTCGATAGACTTGGGCAAGCCAAGTACTTTACCAAGGTGCATCTTTGAAAGGGCTACTAACAGATTTGTATTGCGGAATGGGATGAGCCAAAGACAGCATGTGTGACGAGATATGGAGCCTTTGAGTGGTTGGTGATGCCCTTCGTCTTAACCAATGCACCGGCCACATTTTGCACCCTTATGAACAAGATTTTCCCTCCCTACATTGATCCGTTCGTGGTAGTCTACCTAGACGACATAGTCATCTATAGCAACACCTTGGAGGCAGTTCAAGGCACTACGGGGCATGTATCAGAATTTGATTCGCAAGTATGAGGGGCCATTTAAGATCGTCGCCAAGGTAGGCAAGATCTCATACAAGCTTGACATGCCATCGTATCTTAAGATCTACCCTGTCTTCCATGCCAGCATGCTTAAGCCATATCATGAAGATAAGGATGATCCGAGTAGGGGCCAATCAAGTCGAGCGCCAATGACTATCACCGCCTCGCATGATCGGGAGATTGAGGCTATTATGGATTATCAGGCCAGGCGAAAACAAAGTCAATAAGCCACCGTTATGTTCCTCGTCCATTGGAAAGGCAATCACCGGAGGAGGCCACGTGGGAACGATATGAAGACTTGTGGCAATTCAAAGATAAGATCCGAGAGTTTATGCAGCAGCATTGCGCCGCGGTCGTCGCAATATTAGGTGGGGGAGAGTGTGATGACCCGCCATGTCATCATGCCACATAGGCGCCATTTGACATATATTAATGCCACGTGGAAGCTTACATAAGAGGAAGGCTAACATTTGTGGGAAGATTCTAGAGAAGCATGGACATTTTCTTAGGAAGACTTTAGATCCCTATAGATTTGCTAGGAAAATTCTTAGAAGATTCTAGCTATGTAGAAAATTTTAGAGAATGGACTTACTTGTAAATAATAAGGGACTTGTGTAACAGTTAATATGTACACATTAGCCTCTAGGAGACTAGTATATAAAGGGGGCCATCCATTTGTAATTCATCAAGCAAACAATTCAAGTTCTCTCTAATATAAAGCTTCCTTTAGCAATTCTCTTGTGTTCTTTCTACCATTCTCTTAGCGTTCTTGAGTGTAGTAAGGTTGACTTGGCATAGCAAGAACGTGAGCAAGTTGTGCAAGATCGTGAGCGAGTTGTCAAGTGCCACACGTGTACTTAGCTAACGACTAAGGACATGACAAATAGCTCCAACAAAGGGGATCAAAGGGAAGGGAATTAAAAAAAAGAAAAGAAAAGGAAATTGTGAATATTCACAAGCAAAGGGATAAAAAAATGCACATTTCAATCAATTGAAAGTTAAATGTGTTTAACCAAATATCACGATATTTAAGGAACTAAAAGCAGAAATTTTCCAAATTAAATTTGTGACTATACTAATAATTATCGTATTATTTTTTATATATATATATTGTCTATGATAATGCGAAATTGCATAATTCAACCCGCGGCAACAAGGCGCCAGCGGGAAAAAATTCAAGTAAATTTCCCGCCTTGTCGGATTACAACCCTCGCGCCAAAATCCGAGCATTAGTAACATAGGCAATTAGGCACACACATTCTTCTTCTCTACTCCATCCCTTTACAGCTCCGAAGAGTTTCAAGTGATAGAACTCATCCCCAATTGTTAAAATTTGTAACTGAAGAGCTCTAAATGGAAGGATCAAATAAGCATCAATCTTTTTTCCAAGATATCAAATCAAGAGAGCTTCACGGATTCCGAGGTTTCCCTCAAATCTCTTTTCTGTATCTTTTTGTGTCATAAATATATATACTAATTAGAGATAGATCTATAATTTAAACTCTACGAGTCCAAGAAAATTGATCAAGTGTACCCACTGCTTTTATGCTGAATCTGCCTATTGTCACTAACATGAGTTCATCAGTTTGATTTCAAATTTTTTCTGACTTTATCTGTGTACTTGTCCAGTTAAAAAAAGACCATATATCAGCATTGAATCGTCTGAGGTTGACCAAATTGGTGCCCTCGCTGTTGAGCACAATGGCAACACGCCACCTCCAATGGCCGTCTCCTTCTGCAAGGTTGGATCTATGAATCAAATGAGTCTCAATACTAATACTGCAAAATATTTTATAATTTTGACACGTTGGTAAGTCATACACTAATATTGTGTTGTTAAGCAGACAAGTAAAAATTCACATATTCTTGCTGTTGCTGATGAGGGTGGCTATGTTAGCTTGTATAATACCAGGTTGAAATTTCCCCCTTCATCAACACACCAGCAAAATGCAGGTAAGTTGTTACTTAAAAATTCTTTCTTAATTCTGAATTTTGCTTTGATGTTATATTTCTTGGACTTCTACCTGATCAATTTGCAATTTACAGAAAAAGCTAAGATGTCAGAGTGGGTCGCTCATGAAAATGCTATATTTGATGTATGTTGGATCAAGGTACATCTCAGTTTCCAAATTAATTTGATAACCAAGATTTTTCCTCAGTGTTGTCAAAGGAAAAGGCTTTAAAAAAAGAGCTGCGATCTATACGGGCTGTATGCGCAAAATGCATGCTTTATTAAAAAAGGTGCAACGAAGAAAAACTAATATACATATTTAAAATGCAAGAAAAAAGTAACAAATTCTATCATAATGATTTCCTTAAAAAATGATATATCTCTTTGCTAATTATATTTATTGTTTAGTACTGCTCGATTCAAGATAGAAGTCATGGGCAATATGCACATGCCATACTGCCTTGCTTCCATTGAAACACAACTTAAGTGAGGCGGTGCATCCTCCCTGAGCTTTTCTGAATTTCAGGCCTTACCTTAAATGAGCCGTTGACAACACTTACTCCTATTACTGAATATTGGACATGAGTTAAAGCAACTAATATAAACACTATTCGGGGAGCACCAAAAAGTGTTCAGGAAAGAGAAGCAATTTCGGGGCATTGCATCCTAAGAGGTCCACACTAAGGAGTTTAAATTCCAAGCAAAGACTGGGGAAGAAACGAATTGAATGCTCAAAGAGAAGAAAATAAGACAGTTTCACCCCAATCAGACATCCATGCTTTTATTTCTGTCCTAAAAATGTATTACTATTAGAGTCTGAGTTTGATTTAAGAATACCCGAATCTTCAATCCGCATTCATCTTTTTTAGTTTTTGCAAGGATAACCTAAAATGAAGCCGGTCAAATATATTGGGTCGGATGTGCAGTCAAACCTCTCTATAACAGCCTCGTTTGTTCTGAATATTTTTGGATGTTATAGTAAAGTGTTGATATATAGAACATATATTATAACATAACATGAAAATTGGTTCCGGAAAAGCTTGGCTTTTATAGTGAAGTGTTGTTATATATGGATGCTGTTATAGAGAGTTTTGACTTTATTAGACATGTTGAAACATGAATAAAGGCATCTGCTAAACTACTATGGTTTTCATGTGTTTTTTTATTTTTGTGCAATCATTTTTCAGTTATAACTTGTTAACATGACATACATTTGATCTTTGCAGGATGATACAAATATCTTAACTGCTTCAGGCGATCAATGCGTGAGTGACTATATCTGATATTTGCTTATGTAGTAGAAACTGAGTTAGTTTTTGGTTGTCAATTTAAACTGTTCTATGTACTTTAAGGACAAAACATCTGGTTACAGTAGCATTTGCATATTGACTGCTTGATCGTAGTGTTTGTACAATTGACTTTGATATTTAATTATCTAGAAACTTAATGATCTCAAGGTCATTATACAAAGTTTTGTATGATAATATCCATTGCTTACAAGTAATCTTGATGTATGTGAGCAGATAAAGTTATGGGATGCACAAGAAAAGCAATGTATTAGAGCATTAATGGGTCACACCGGGAGTGTGAAATCCATTTGTTCTCATCCTACGAATCAGGGTACGTTTGTGATTTTCCTACTTCTCTTCCCCGAATCACTCTTTTTCCCTTCCACACTTTCTTTACTCAAAGTTATGGCATGTTCTGATCCCCGCATGTGATTTGCTTTTAAATAGATATTATTGTATCTGGTTCAAGAGATGGGTCCTTTTCCCTATGGGACTTGAGGAGCTCGTGCAGCAGCAGTCAGATATTTTCCATACCGTAAGTACTTTATTATAACCGTAAGATCAAAATGGTGATTAAAGAGCATTATCAATTGCTGTCTTGCTTCTAGTTTCATTAGCATGAGCAAAATTGGGAACACTTCTAGTATCTTTCCCAGATTACAAATTTAAAAAGACAAGTAGAGTTAGCAGCTTTAAAGTTTAAACCAGTCTCTAATATGTGTTCTTTGTTCAGGTCAATTGCAGCAATCCACAAGGCTCACGTTTCTCCTCGTCAGAGGCGGGTTAAAGGTGGAAAGGTTTGTCCTCGTGAAGATTTCCTTTATGACCCTATTCTATACTTATGAATGCACAATTTATTTCTTACTGCCAAAAATTATTTCAGGCTACTTCCATGAGCATTACTTCAGTCCTTTACCTGAAAGATGAGATCTCCATTGCTACTGCTGGAGCAGTTGACAGGTGTCTAAGAAAACTTGCAATGTTCCTCAAATTTAGCAAGCACTTCAAAGTGGGGTTTATTGTGTGATTTGTGTTATTCACTGCTTTTACTTTTAAATTTCAGTGTCATAAAGTTTTGGGATACCAGGAACCTGAAGAGTCCTATTCTCCAGGCATGCCCTCATCCTAATGTGTCATCCCATAAGGTAATGATAAAGTTAAATTTCCATGTTATGATAGGCTAGCGATGTTTTCTGTGACCTTCACAACATTGAGCAGCATTTCACAAAATTTGTTTCATTAATAACTATGATTTAACCTGGTCCCTCCTTTATGATTAGTGATGTTAAGGTTGTTCGGTTGGTTTTAATTGGCAAATGATCTAACTTGTTCATAGTTTAGCAATTCTTGATTGATATATAACAGCTTTTGATCTTGTTCAGGGAAAGCGATTACATGGAGTATCTAGTTTATCTCAAGATTTAAATGGCGTGTTTATTGCTGCTTCATGCATGGACAGCAGGTATGCCAATGTTCTGATGAGTATCACACGAAGTCACAATTTTCACCAGCTAATATGAAGACTACACCTATTATGCACAAAACGAGAACCTAATATTCTCTCTTATTAAGCTTAAACATCTGATATTTTCTTCTTCTGTGGATCTGTGTTTTTCTTCAGAATCTATCTCTACAATGTGCTTCAGCCAGAAAAAGGGCCAGTGAAAACATTCACAGGATGCCAAATTAATTCATTTTTCGTTAAGGTGAGTGACATTGTCAATTTCCATGATCATTACTTGGAATATAAACTTTGTGGAACTAAAGAAGTTTTTGACAATTTCAGTCAGCGATAAGTCCTGATGCAGCTCATGTACTCAGTGGTTCCAGTGATGGAAATGCCTATATATGGCAGGTCAGTTTGGTAACTACAAAGGTTTTGACTGGATTCCATTTATGTGGTACTAACTCCAACATACTCATGACTCAGGTGAACAAACCTCTAGCAGATCCCCTTGTATTGAAAAACCATGATGGAGAAGTTACAGCAGTAGACTGGTAAGTTTGTTCCGTATTATTGATACTTGTCCCTATAGCAAATCTAACCATCATCTGAATATTCAACTGCTATAGGTGCCCATCCGAGACAGGAAAAGTTGCTACAACATCAGATGATTTCACGGTAAGCTGTACAGATGAGCAGAACATCAGCATGATCAAATCCATAATGTTAAAAACAAAAAAGAATATGATGTCGTTTGCGTTATCTTTTGTTGTGAGATTGCTTGCTCAATTAAGATGGTTCCAATGTACTATTTTCAAACTCTTTGCCAGGTGCGCTTTTGGAACATTCAAAGCAGTTGTTACTCAAACACAAGATCTCCATCGTCCATTCGAAGAAGAGTAATGGGACTTACTAACATAGAACGTCGCAAGCTGTTCACTGATGAAAAACCAGAAAGCATCAAGAATGAGTCTGACTGTCATTCAGAAAATTTGCCTAGTTCAACTAAGACTCCTGAAATCAGCACTCCAGAGTCACATAAGATGAAACATTTTCAGAGTTTTGAAGTTGAAGAGAACTTTGAGAGAACTCCAGAAGCTGCAAGCAAGAGCCCCTCTTCGGTTCTGAATCCTCCATCCTCTTTGAAGAGGACGATTAGAGATTATTTTATGCACAGTCAATGAGATTAACATTATACATTAATGATAGATTTCCAGTATATACAATTATGCACAGTCAATGAGATTAACATTATACATTAATGATAGATTTCCAGTCAGATAGATTAGGAACACCTTTATTTCCTCGCTTCTGGCGTCCAAGTTTTTGCTTTGTAAATTATTTACTTGTTCATCATTTTCTTAGGCAGTATCTGAAATGTAACAAATTTCCTAGTTAATTTGAAACTAGTGTAATCTTCCTTCTGCAAAATAAATCTACTTTACAAGAAATGAGATTTCAAATCTATTGAAGATATTATGAAGATGTTGAGAATGTTCTGAATAGTTGATGTCACATTTTTTTGGGAAGTGGTAAAGCACAAATAGCCAAATGACTTCAAATGATCATAAGATGGTTGATGTCCATTTAATTTTTCAAAAGGAGAAATATTGTTCAAAATGGCTGAAGGCATTCTGTTAATGAGCTAATTGGCAGTTAATACACAGTCTCCTCAGAATTTGAGAGGTAGATTTGATTGAAAAAGAAGAGCTCCAGATACTTCTAACAAGTGTTTATGTTTTCTTTCCACAACTCCATCTTGTTGTCGAGTGTGTGGAATTGTTATTTGGTGTAGAATACCTTGATTGGCAAAGAAAGTAGCAGCCTCAAAATTACTACCAAGTTCATAAACATTGTCTGATCTAAAGGTTTGAATTGAAGACTGGAAGTGTAACTTTAACCATGAAAGTAAAAGCTTTAAGACATGAAGTGCATTGCTTTTACAAGATAAAAGATGAGTTCAAGTTACTCTACTATATACATCAACTAATGTCAGAAAATATCTAAAACCATTATAAGTTTTGGTGTTATAAGGTCCCCAAACATAAATATGTACTAACTGAAATGAGGCAGTAGAATGAATTTGACTATCATGAAAAGGTAATCCTTGTTGCCTAGCCATTAGACAAATTGAACAAAAATACTGTTGTTTTGAAGAGACTTTATCAAATAGAAAAAGAGTAGATTTCATTCTATGAAAAGGCATATGCCCCAACCTTTGATGTCAAAACAAATCTATTCTATTTACAGCAGGCGTTTGAATACATGGACGAGTATTTACATGGGAGATAACAAACTCAGACTTATGACATGACACAGAATAAGAAAAAGAGAAAGTCAAATCTAAAGTTAGAAACAAATCAGCATCAGGGTGGAGGTAGTATAGCCTTCCAGCAGCCTTACCAATTACATTGCCTCTTTAGAGAATCGCCTTGTAGAGAACAATTAGACTTGGTAAGAATGGTTATACAATCCAATTGAGAAATCAATTAATGTTTGGAAATCAGATTAAAATGCAAAGATGGTACAAGTAGGACATTAAGTAAGATTATATCATGTCTGGGATGTAGAGAACCAGTTGATAAAACCTTTACGTTATATCCATTACGTAGAGTGACAAGAAAATACTTAGGTAAAAGTACAAGTTTGTGAAGTAAATGTTGTGTGGGGTCATGTGGTTTGTTGCCTCTGAATCCAATATCCAAGGGTTTATGCCTAACTGAGAAGATACACATACATGAGAGGCAACAGAATGTACAGCATAAGCAGTAATCAAACCTGCAAAGTGTGCGAACTCATAATTCTTAGTAGAGAAATTCTCAGAACCAACACCAGGAGACAACTAACTTTTTGGAATAGAGTCATCAGATGATGATATTGCTCCTTGGTGAATCCATGAGCAGAGTTGTCAGAAGGTTGTGTTGTGGAAGCACTTGGTTGACCATGTGGAATGTTAGTCCGGACACATAAAGTTGACTCTTGTTTTTTGGTAAACTTAAAGTCTGCAGGGAAACCATGTAACTAGTAGCATTTGTCCACTATGTGGCCAAGTTTCTTGCAATATTTGCAAGAAACAGAAGACATATTCTTTATGGAATCAAAGTTGATCCTTTGGGTAAAGTTTCTATTAGTTGTGGTAGAAGTTGAAGAGACAGAGAAAGAAGATTCATTTGAAAAGTTTGGAATGGTGGATGGAGTTTTCATTTGGCTTTCATCTTGTTGTAGAAGAGAATAAGCCATGCTTATAGTTGACAAGAGATTCATGATCATGATTGCAATTTTTACAGTTAAGTAGGAGTCATTAAGCCCATTGAGGAACTGAAAATGTTATTGATCTTCTATGAATTTGGAAAGAGCTCCGCAAGAGCATATAGGTCCTACATATGAGTAATTTAACTCATCCCAAAGGCTTCTAAGTTTGGTGAAATATGTAGCAATGTTTGATGAACCCTGAACAATTGAACTGCTTTCACTTTGAATTTGAAGGTATTTGGACCCATTAAATTGCCCAAATAGCTCATTAATATCAGTCCAAACTTCCTTTGCAGTCCTAAGGCACACAACACTAGTAGCTATGTCTTTAGACACATAATTAATGATCCAAGCTTTAACCATATCATTGCATCTCTCTCAGTAAGTGTAATAAGGGGAATTAGGGGCAGGTTGAGCAATTCTACCATCTTAAAGCCCTAATGTATTTTTGGTTGAGAGAGAAATGAGCATACTGCTTCTCCAAAGTACAAAACCATACCTATTAAATGGTACATGCACTAGTTGGCTACCAAGACTGTCAGAGGGTGCATGTAAAAGGGATGATATGGATAGAGTGTGAAAGGTGCGAACCCCTCAGAGGTAGAAACCGAAGGAGAACCGAGATTATCCATAGTGCTACCCATATCATAAGCTAGCTAAGAACAACTA
Source organism: Nicotiana attenuata (assembly GCF_001879085.1). NCBI lineage: Eukaryota > Viridiplantae > Streptophyta > Magnoliopsida > Solanales > Solanaceae > Nicotiana > Nicotiana attenuata. The sequence continues at coordinate 262,853 of NW_017671383.1, forward strand.
AACAAGCAAAAGTACCTAACAATTAATCAATACTAAACTGAGAATGAGTCCAGTGTAATGACATGGAAACATGAAATATATACAATGTAAACTCTAAATCATATCAGGATAGTCCTCAAGTGTGTAGATTGGAATGAAATAACTAGCCTTCTTCTGAAAAACATGAAGAAGTAAGGTTTTATATACACCGAAAACCCTAGCTTGAGTCGATCCCAACTTTCATCGAATCCGTCGCACTACCAGAAATTCTCACCAGTACGAGTGACACAGAGTGCGATTTGAGTATAAATCTCAAATTTTTCGTCCAGAAATAGAAACCTCAACAACGTCTCGAGTTTGAACCAAAAATTGATCCTAATGAAATTCCCAAGCAACTCCGTTGAAAAATAAGCTCACGATATAGAGAACCATATTTTACGCTCTGATACCATGTTGGAATGAAGCTCAATGAGCTATGGTCAAAAGAGGAGCGATACACCCTAGAAGGGTCGAGAGATGAGAGAGAGAGAGAAAAGGAAACAACTAATGAGACAATAACCCGTGTGATCTCTTTATTCCACCAAATGTCTTTATATATTTACATGAAAGAATTAATAAAAAATAATATTACAAGTAAATAATAAAATGTAACTTGGGCAGGGTCATGCGCACAACACTACTAGGCCAGTTGTGTGGGTATGCCTCCAGAGTGGGCTTCAACATACTATTATACTATTTCATAAAACACTTGCTTATTTTGCATGTTCTTTGGGGTCTCACTCAAAAAATCGGTAGTTTAGATCACTTCTATCATATCAAACACACTCTTGATGATTTTTTCATTTTCTTTGACTTTATAGTGTTTGAAGGAGGAATGAATCACTTTTCAATTTTCATTGCGTTTCTTTGGGTCTGAATTTCCCTTCTGCATGAAAAAGTAAGGCAGATGCATATTTTTACATATAAATAAAATTAAGAATACCTCAATTCGATAAATTCACTTATTTCACACTATTTTTCTGATTATGTTTTTTCCTCTTTACTTTCTACTTTGGAAAAGTTTCATATAACAAAAGGATTACTTTATTTGTGTAATAAATTCATCTTCTTAATGGATCTTATTCTACTTGATTCTTTTTGCTTTTCAGAATTATTGAGATTAAATATTTATCATATATTTTTTCTCTTTCCAGATTAGTCAGTATGTGCTGAGTCAATAGTTAGTAGTTAGTATTTGACAATTGTAATCACATTAGATTATATATTTTACATTCCAGTTGCTAGTTGTATATAAGGGGACCTACATACAATTAATCAGTTTGAGATTTCTTCTTCTCCGCTCACATGTTCTCTGCTTTCTCTTCTATATTCTTGCTTCTTTCCAGAGGCTTCCGACCTCCATTGTAGCTCAGTTCGAGCTATGTTTGATATGGTATCAGAGTAACACATGTTCTCTCTCTCGTTCCGGATTCACGTTACTTCATACTCATTCTCAATTGCTCAATTCGCACATGCAATTGTGATTTAGGTCTAATTTTCTAAAAAATTAGGGTTCAACAAATTATTTTGAGCCTTAGATACTTAATAACCTAGTTCTTTAAATCATGGTTGTTACCAATAAAATTGAACAATCTGATGTTGAAACCATTGCTGAATCAATTAAAGAATATGGTGTTGATTCGAGTAGTCTTTTCTACATGCATCCATCAAATAATCCTGGTGCGATGCTGGTTCAAGTTCCGTTTGATGGCAGTGGTTAACGTTCATGGAGAAGAGGTGTATTACGAGCGCTTTCGGTAAAAAACAAATTAGATTTCATAAATGGCGAATGTAAAAAGCCAGATCTGAAATCACCAATGTATCACCTGTGGGAGAGGTGTGACGGTATGGTCACATCATGGATTCTGAATTCTATAGCTAAGGAGATAGCTGATGGAGTTGAATACGTCAATGATGCAGTGGAATTGTGGAAAGAGTTACAAGATCATTACGATCATATGGATGGTGCAAAACTATACCAAATCCAAAAGGAAATCAATAATTTGTCTTAAGGAAACATGGACATCACTGCTTATTACACCAAAATGAAGAATTTGTGGGAATAATTGAGCACTCTGAGTGTCAAGAGTCAATGTAGCTGTCATTGCACCTGCGAAGACAAAGAAAGCATACATAAGGCAGAGCATGATAGGAGATTAATCCAATTTCTTATGGGCTTGACCGCGGTTTACACTGTAGTCAGAGGAAGCATCCTCATGATGAATCCATTACATTCAATGGCACAAGCATTTTTCTTGTTAGTTTAGGAGGAAAAGCAAAGGGAAATCAGGTCAAGTAATCAATTCGTCATCAATTCTGCCTCGCTGAATGTGAACACCACAGGATCAAATAATTTTAGCAGCAATTATTCACTAAACAACAACTATTTTGGAAATAATAGGTCTCTGTCCATGTTCGATTACTGCAAAAAGCTAGGACAGACCAAAGATAAATGCTACAAATTACATGGTTACCCTCTAAATTTTCAAAACACTCAGAATCCAAGTCAAAACTACAAGGGCAACAGAGGAAATAAATGGAAAGGAAAAAGAGTAGTGGAAAATGTACATGGGACTTCTACTGATACAACCTCTATGGCCGGGGATGGCCTGGTCATAAGGATGAGAGTCAAAATGTAAGCCTTACTAAGGAGCAGCATGGAAAGCTTGTCAACCTTCTACAACACTTTCAGACTGGAAATGGTGGTGAGATCCCAAGCGGTGTGATCAATGGAGCTGTAAATTTTGTAGGTATGATAATCTGTTCAAGTAAAGTCACTTCTATTGATTTCGGCAAACTTTCATGCAAATGTTTCAAATCAAGAACTGACACATGGATCATAAATTCAGGTGCATCAAACCACATGACATTCAATAAATCCTCACTAACCAGTATCATAACCTTATCATATCATGTCTTAATTACACTTCCTAATGGCTATAGGGTAAATGTGACTGAAATTGGGAATGTGACATTCACCCCTGGAATCATTATGTATAAAGTCCTTCTTGTTCCTTCCTTCAAATACAATCTCATTTTTGTCGATTGTCTAACTTTGAATCTAAAGGCATTGCCTCCTTTACTGACAATGCTTGTCTACTATAGGCCTCTTCAATGAAGAGGTCTCTGGAGACTGGTAAGGTGGAGGATGGATTGTATCTTCTATGTTCATAATGTCTCAAAGATGTGGTAGCTCCAATTAAAAGTTCCGTTTCCCATTCTTCTAGTTGTGAGTTGAATAAAATGCTATGTCCCTCATGTCTCAATAGAGTGCATTGTAATCCTTGTTCAGTTATAAATAATCCACCATTGAATAAAGTGCACTAGTTTCCTACTGTCAATTCCTGCATGTCCCATAGAAATAGTATGGATCTATTGTGGCACAATTGACTTGGCCATGTACTATTTGTGAAACCATACCTATAAGTGCTTCACCTAAACAACCCTTCTTATGTTCCATTTGTCCTATGGAAAGGCAAAATAGGTTACCCTTTCCTCAAAGAACCAGCACCTCCAGACAAATATTTGAGTTGTTGCATATAGACCTATGGGGACCTTACCATGTAGCAACTCATGATAATTACAAGTACTTCGTAACAATGATTGATGATTATAGTAGGTCCACATGGACTCATCTGCTAACCTACAAAAGTAACACTCTGCAAATAATTAAATCCTTTGTATCCCTGATTGAAAACCAGTTCAATACTACCATAAAAGCCATCATATTAGATAATGGGCTTGAATTTACTAGCAGCAAAGCCAATCTCTTTTTTCAGTCCAAAAGCATTGTACATCAGAGAACTTATTCCTGCACACCACAATAAAATAGTGTGGTGGAAAGAAAACACAAATACCTACTAGAGATAGCAAGATCTCTTCTAATCCAATTCGAATTGCCTGTTAGATATTGGGGAAAATGTATTTTGACTGTAACCTATATCATAAATAGACTACCTACTACCTACCTTAAAAACAAATGTCATTTTGAACTGTTGTACCAAAGAAAGGCATATTATTTGCATATGAGGAGCTTTGGCTGCTTATTTTATCCAACTGTCCTTAAAGTACTTAGAGATAAGTCTTAGCCTAGAACAACCCCTCATGTCTTTGTGGGATATTCCTTTGGAACAAAAGGATACAAGGTATTGAGTCTAACCACTAGAAAGATAAATATTTCCAGGGATGTAATCTTCCATGATAGTGTTTTCCCTTTTGCACTTTCATCTGATGCCAATTTTGATTCATTTCCTATTTTACCTAGTTCACTTCCACATCCTGCATGTTTGAATGATACTGAGGATCATTTTTCAGACCATGTTCTAGAGGTTTAAGGGGTTTCAAGAGTCACACCTAATGAAATGGCGTCTACTACACCTAATGAGATGTCACCTAATTCTTTTCCTATTTCAACTATTGTTACACCTGTGTCCCCTTATTGCTTCCAATATACCTAAATCACCCATCATTGGTGACCATTCCATAACAGAACATCCTCACAGCCCACAACCTACTCAACAATTAAGAAGGTCACACAGGGAACCTAAAACTCCCTTTCACCTGAAAGACTACATTGTCTCAATTCCCAATTAACATCAGATTTAAATACAACTGGTCAAACCTCTATTTCTGCTTTATTTTCTCACAACAACCACATTGCACCTGATATACTAACACATGCTAGTCAGACTCTTGTTAGAAATGCTTGTCATGATAGTTAACCAACCTCATATGACGAGGCTGCTATCAATCCTGCTTGGCAATCAACAATGAATAAAGAATTTGAAGCTTTATATGCTAATCACACTTGGGACTTCGTTCCCCTACCTATAAAAAAGAAGGCAATTAGCTTCAAATAGGTATAAAATGTCAAACTTAATGTATATGGGAATAACATTGAGAGGTTCAAGGCTAGGCTAGTTGTGAAGGGTTGCACTCAAGGAATGGGTATTGATTACATAGAAATTTTCTCCCTAGTGATGAAAATGACAACAATGCTGCTTCAGTAAAAAGAGGCTGGAAGATCTATCATTTGGATGTGAATAATGCATTTATCTATGGAGATTTGCATGAAGAAGTCTATATGGAGGTGCCACCTGGTCTGATAGTAGAGAATTCTTGTAAACTAAACAAGTCATTGTATGGCTTGAAGCAGGCTAGCGGACAATGGTATGCTAAGTTGATTGAAGCCTTGTGCTCTAGGGGTTACAGACATTCTGTTTATGATTATTCACTGTTCCATAAGAAAGAAGGAGATTCAGTGGTCTTCGTGGCAGTATATGTGGATGATGTGCTCTTAACATGAACCACTCCCCATGAGATTGAGTGGTTAAAGAGTTTCTACATGAAGTTTCATAATTAAAGATTTGGGTTGTTTGCAGTACTTCCTGGGATTAGAAGTATTATACAAGTCTGATGACATCATCGTTTTACCGCAGAAATTTCCCTTGATCTGTTAAAAGAATATAAATGCTTGGGGTGTATCGGCCTGTCATCTCCTCTTGATCCCACTGTAAAGCTCAAAGCCAAAGAGGGAGCATTGTTGGAGGATCCTACCTACTATAGAAAATTGATTGGGAAATTGATTTTCCTAACCAACTGTCATCACCCAAAATTCCACACGTCGTGATGGTGCCTATCACAATACTAGGCAAGACGACAATTACAAATAACCACGCATCTTTAAATTGAAAACATAATAAAATAAGCTTAATAGTGAAAACCTCATAAATAACTGATAAGAAAATACCCCGACTCAATATAAAATTTCCCAGAATCCAGGTGTCACTAAGTACATGAGCATCTGAATAACAACATAATCTGACTGCTAAAACACTATCTAGAAAGATAGAATAATACTAATAAACTGAAAAGAAGGAGAGTCAAGGTCTATGGACGCCAAGGCAGCTATCTCAATAGTCTACGAGTAGATAAAGCTCCAAAGCTAGCAACCATCGTGCCCAGAAGTACCTGTATCTGCACACGAAGTGTAGAGTATAGTATGAAAACTCAATATACTCAATAAGTAACATAACCTTGGGCTGAAAGCAGTGACGAGCTCAGAAATTTACAGTCCAAATCCAGATTTCAACAGTACAGATATGAAAGGAAATATGACAGTAAAATCGCAGAGAAACTCATAATCAGATGGTGCACAGTATAGGAATGTAGACTTGCTTTCAAGTTTAACTGTTTAAGCTCAACATAGATGAAATATACTAAGTATGACTGATATGAGAAATGTTACATCTCTATATCTACATGTCAAATGTGCATGTCACAGGTAATGCATCACAATGATAACCTCACGTACTCCCACTCTCAGAGTACTTAATCTTACTGTCTCAACTCTCACTCACACTTAGTCACTTAGCACTGTACGGTACCTGCGTTCATTGCTGGTATGTCAGACTCTGGAGGGGCAAATCCTTCCCAAGTGCTAACAAACATATTGCAGTGCACAACCCAATCCTATCATAAATCAATAATACCTGCTGCGGCGTGCATTTCGATCCCATCATGAGTTAATAATGCCCATTGCGGTGTGTATCTCGATCCCATCTTGAATCAATAAAACTTGCTATGCTGCAAGCCCGATCCCATCAATATCAATCACAGTCAGGCCCTTGGTCTCACTCAGTCATCAATCCCTCCAGTACTCATTCCAATTAGCTCAAAACAATGATACACGATGTCACAATAAATGATAATTGCAATTTAAGCAAATAACTCAATAACAAAATAACGACTTCTGTGGCTCCCAACAGTACCATCATATATCCTAGACATGATCTCTAACATGAATCACAGCTCAAGTTCTCTAACACATTGAGAGAACACAAATAATAGCAAGATTATATGAATTCACAGTTCTACGGAATCAACCGAGTCACAATTACTACAGTGCACACCTACACGCTCGTCACCTAGCATGTACATCACCTTAAAACCAACCACATAACACATATTTCAGGGATTTATACCCCGCGAACAAGGTTTAGATGTGTTACTTACCTCAATCATGTAAATCTCTACTCCAACAAGCCACTGCCTCCCGAATCGGCCTCCGAACGACTCGAATCTAGCCACAAACAACTCAATACGATCAACACAAGCTATAGGAATCAATTCCATATGATAAAGCTAAGTTTTTTTTAATAAAAGACAAAAAATCAACCCCAGACCCACATCTTGAAATCCGACAAAAATTACAAAATCCAAATACCTATTCAATAATGAGTCCAACCATACCAAAATCACCCAATTCCGACCACAAATCGACACTCAAACCCCCAAATCTTACTCTCCAATCCCTAGTCTAAAATTTCCCCAAATTTCACCTAAAACACACATAATCTAGGTGGGAAATTCAATAGTTATTCAATATTACTGAATAAAAATGATCAAAAGTGGATTACCTCTTGAAATCTAGTGAAAACCTCTTCAAAAATTGCCTCAATCCGAGCTCCCAAAATCCAAAAATAAATAAAATCTTGGAACCCTTTGAAATAATATACTGCTAGTGCTTAGTCAACCGAAGAATAGGTAGTCCCAACTGGAATGAAATGCGCGGACTTAGTCAACTGGTCCACAATCACTCAAACAACACCAAACGTCTTCAAAGTTCATGGGATCCCAACTACGAAGTGTATGGTGATACGCTTCCATTTCCACTCTGGAATCTCGAGTCTCTAAAGTAAACTGCCCGACCTCTGATGCTCATACTTCACCTGCTGACAATTTAAGCACCAAGCTCAAACCCCACTATATCTTTCTTCATCTTCCTCAACCAATAGTGTTGTCTCAAGTCCTGATACATCTTTGCAGAACCTAGATGAATGGAATACCGGGAACTTTGGCCTCCTAAAGAATCAACTCACGTAACCCATCTACATTGGGCACACAAATCCAACCCCGCATCCGCAACACTCCATCATCCCCAATAAAACCTCCTTGGCATCACCGTGATGAACCATATCTTTAAGGACGAGCAAATGGGGGTCGTCATACTGACGCTCTCTAATGCGATAATATAAGGAAGGCCAAGAAACCACACAAGCTAGAACCCGACTAGGCTCTGAAACATCTAACCTCAAGAACTGATTGGCCAAGGCCTGAACATATGATGCAAGCGGTCTCTCACCAACAAGAATAAATGCAAGGCTACCCATACTCACCGCTTTCCTACTCAAGGCATCAACCACCACATTGGCCATCCCAGGATGATACAAAATGGTAATATCATAGTCCTTTAGCAGCTCCAACCATCTCCGTTGCCTCAAATTTAGATCCTTTTGCTTGAATAACTGCTGGAGACCCCGATGATCCGTAAATACCTCACAAGACTCGTCGTAGAGATAATGGCTCCAAATCTTCAATGCATGAATGATGGTTACTCCAAATCATGAACATGGTAGTTCTTCTAACGAGGCTTCAAATGGCGTGAAGCATAAGCAATCACTCTACCCTCCTACATCAAGACACACCCAAACCAATTCGAGAGCATCACAATACACTATATAAGTGCCCGATGGTGAAGGCAAAACTAGAACTGGAGCTGTGGTCAAGACTGTCTTGAGCTCCTAAAAGCTCTGCTTACACTCATCTGACCACCTGAATGGAGCACCCTTCTAGGTTAACATGGTTAAAGACGCTGCAATGGATGAGAAACCCTCCATGAAGCGATGATAATATCCAGCCAAGCCGAGAAAACTCCGAATCTCCGTAGCTGAAGACGGTCTAGGCTAACTCTGAACCGCATCGATCTTCTTCGGATCCACCTTGATCCCCTCATACGTGCCCCAAGAATGCCACCAAACTGAGCCAAAACTCACACTTGGAGAACTTGGCATAAGGTTTCTCCTCCCTCAACCTCTACAGTATAATCATCATATACTGTGCATGCTCCTCCTAGCTGCGTGAGTACACCAGGATATCAATATGGCTAGAATACATTGTTCATCAGATGCATGAATGCTGCTGGGTCAAGACTGTCTTGAGCTTCTGAAAGCTTTGCTTACACTCATTTGACCACCTAAATGGAGCACCCTTCTAGGTTAACCTGTTCAAAGGCGCTACAATAGACGAGAAACTCTCCATGAAGCGATGATAATATCCAGCCAAGCCGAGAAAACTCCGAATCTTTGTAGCTGAAGACTGTCTAGGCTAACTCTGAACCGCCTCTATCTTCTTGGGATCCACCTTGATCCCCTCATACGTGCCCCAAGAACGCCACCAAACTGAGCCAAAACTCACACTTGGAGAACTTGGCATAAGGTTTCTCCTCCCTCAACCTCTACATTATAATCCTCAGATACCGTGCATGCTCCTCCTAGCTATGTGAGTACACCGGGATATCATCAATAAACACTATAAAAAACGAATCAAGATATGGCTAGAATACATTATTCATCAGATGTTGCTGGGGCGTTGGTCAGCCTAAAAGACATCACAAGTAACTACTAGTGACCATAGAGGGTCCTGAATGCCGTATTCAGAATATCCGAGTCCTGAATCTTCAACTGGTGATACCCAGACCTCAAATCAATCTTGGAGAGCACCCTAGCTCCCTGAAGCTGGTCAAGTAAGTCATCAATGTGTGACAAAGAATACTTGTTCTTAATTGTAACTTTGTTCAACTGCCTGTAGTCAATGCACATACGCATAGTACCATCCTTCTTCTTCAAAAACAAAACTGGTACACCCCTAGACGACACACTAGGCCTAATGAACCCCTTATCAAAAAGCTCCTGAAGTTGATTTTTCAATTTTTTAAACTCTGCTGGTGCCATACGGTACAAAGGAATAGAAATGGGCTGAGTGCCCAGCACCAAGTCAATACCAAAATCAGTATCCTTGTCGGGTGCCATGCCTGGCAGGTTCGCAGAAAACACATCCGGAAAGTCTCGCACTAACGGAACAGAATCAATGGTAGCAGTATCAGCACCAATATCCCTCACAAAAGCCAAATATGACAAACACCCCTTCCCAACCATCGTTGGGCCTTCAGATATGAAATCACCCAAACTGGGAACATAGTCCACAGAACCTTTCCACTCGATCCTAGGAAACCCCGGCATCCCAACGTCCCGGTCTTAGCATGACATTCAAAAATAACATGACATGGGAACAACCAGTCCGTATTCAAAAAAACGTCGAAATCAACCATACTAAGAAATAAGAGATCAAGTCTAATCTCCATTCCCCTAATGGTCACTGCACACGACCGATACACACGGTCCACAATAATAGAATTGCCCACCCGCATAGATACATGAACATGTGAGACTAAGGACTCATGAGGCATATCCAGATAACGAGCAAAATATGATAATTCATACGAATAAGTGGAACTAGGGTCAAATAATATAGAAGCATCCTTGTGGCATACTGAGACAATACCTATGATCACTGTGTCTGAAGAAACAACCTTTGGCCTGGCAGGGAAAGCATAACATCGAGCCTGACCGCCACCTGATCGGCCACCCCCTTTAGGGCGACCTCTAGCTGCCTGAGACCCACCCCGAGCTGGCTGAGCGGGTGGTGTGTAACTGGTGCGGAATCCGCAGCCTGACTCCTCTATTGAACTGGACCTCCCAAAAGACATGCACAATGCCTCTTCGCATGACCAAACTCTCCATACTCAAAGCAACCCTGCTCTAACAATGGTGGAAGGTACTGAAGCGGACCCCGAGAACCAAAATAACTACTAGAAGGACCTGGCACAGATGAACCTTGGATTGATGGAGCACGAGATGAACTCTAAGCTAGAAGGGCATTGAGAGATAACTAACACGGACGGGCACTGTATGAACCATGGCTAGATGATGCACAAATAACCGAACGAGCCATTTAATCGGGCCTATAAGGTCAATCCCTACTGTGGTGGGACTGCTCTCCAGAAGAAACACCGCTAAAATAACCCAAACCACGAGGCCTCTTTGCCTCCGTCTCCTCACGCTCCTGACTACGAACCTGCTCTAACCGCCTAGAAATATCAACCACCTCGTCTAACCTAGCACATGATACAATCTCCCGAGTCATGAAAAAATGCAGTCCATAGATTAGGCCATCAATGAACCTCCTAATCCTCTCCCTCTATGCGGGAACCAACCAGATTGCGTGACGAGCCAACTATGAAAATCTCATCTCATACTTGGTCACAGACATACCCTCCCGGCCAGTGTTTTGGAAAGCGTTAAGCGCAAAAAAGCGACGAGGCCTCGCTTCACCAAAGCGAGAAGAGAAGCGCACACTTTTTTCATGTGAAGCACAATTTAACATATAAATAAAAAAAAGGCATAGATAAATGGCTAAGAACTCATTAAAAATAACGTATTAAGCAAATGTTTCAATTATTAAATCAAGAAGCAAATACTAGATACTAAAACTAGATAGTGAATAATCCTCAAAAGTCATAAGTCATAACATATTAAGCAAATGCAAAACAAAATCACAAAAGGAGCAACATCCTATTCTTCAACAAGATCTCCAAACTCTTGAAGCATCTCATGTTCGAGTTATTAAAACAACCAGAAAATAGAGCATTTAGAGGATGATAAAGCAGAAAACAGAGCATAAAGCATAAAATAGAGCACAAAGTAGAACAGAAGAAGAAGAGTTCGTTTAGGGCACAAAATTAGCGCTTAAAAAGTGAAAAAAAATTTAAAGAAGAATAGAAGAAGAAGAAGAACAGAAGAAGAAGATGAAGAACAGAAGAAGAAGAACAGAAAAAGAAGAAGAAGAAGAAGAAGTTGAAGAAACTTACCAGAACTGGAGAAGAAGTCGTTGGAGCAGCAATGGTCGTCGCTGGAGTTTGCTGGAGAAGAAGGCCTTGAAGAGCGTATGTTTGTTTTGTTAACAGATGGTTTGTTTGCCAATTTTTTTAAAAAAAACCCTAGCTGATGCCTTCTGCTCGCTTACGCTTGCTTTTTCTCGCTTTTTCTATCGGCTCGCTTCTCGCTTAAGCAGATAAAGCGCACACTTTTTGAATGTGAGTCGCCTTTTTAACAGAAAAGCGCTAACCCTGTGCCTCGCGTTGCTTCATCGCTTAAAGTGAGAAGCGCGCGCTTTTAATAACACTGCTCCCATCATAGCTGCTCAAACTACCTGTGCAGCTTTTCCTTACAGATTGGTGGCACAAACTTCTCCGAGAAGAGATAGAGAACTCGTGCCACGTAAGTGTTGTAGCACCGGCTGGCCTGCTCCACTCATTGGCCTCCCACCATCTGAACGTTGCCCTTGATAGCTGAAAAGTAGTAAATGAGACCCCATTAGTCTCTAGAATACCCGCTGTGCAAGAATCCTCTGACTCAGGCCCACTAAATGATGGAGGCTTGAGCCTCTCAAGCCTCTCTAGACTCTTCTGCTCCTCGTCACTCATAGGGGGACCCATTTGGTCCTGAGCAATTGCAACCGGCTGGGTTAGTAGTAACCCCGTTGGCTGAAGTCCCTACACCACCTGCTCTGGAGTACGAGCGGCGATAGTCTGTGCACTTCCCCCGGCGTAAGAAATGGCCGTGCAGCCTGAACGAAAATCGAATGAGCAAGGATAAAGCATACGGTCAATATCTAGGCCAGAGCCTCCTGAAGGCTTGGAATCACAATGGGCACAGCTGGTGTCTGAGCTAGTCTCACAGGCCCAACCACATGTGGAATCTGCTCCTGAGCTGGAGCAACTGGTGGGTCTACAGGTGCTGCTGCAATACGAGCTGCACCTCGGCATCTATCGCGTCCCCGGCCTCTCTTGGCCTTAGCTGGTGGTACTGGTGGCCGTTCGCCCAGTCCGGTAGCACGTGTCCTCTCCATCTGCGATAGAATAGAATAATAGAAGTTTAGTTTCCCTAATCAACAAATTCGCACGATAAGATTAAATAAAGTGAAGTTTTCCTAATGGTTGGGTGGCCTCTCAAAGATAAGTACGGATGTCTCCATACCGATCCGCAAGACTCTACTAAACCCGCTCATGACTCGTGAGACCTATGTAACCTTGGTTCTGATACCAACTTGTCACGACCCAAAATCCCACATGTCGTGATGGCGCCTATCATAATACTAGGCAAGACAACAATCACAAATAACCATGCATCTTTAAATTGAAAACATAATAAAATAAGCTTAATAGTGAAAACCTCATAAATAACTGATAAGAAAATATCGGGACTCAATACAAAATTTCCTAGAACCCGGGTGTCACTGAGTACATGAGCATCTGTATGACAACATATTCTGACTGCTAAAACACTATCTAGAAAGATAGAGAACAATACTAATAAACTGAAAAGAAGGAGAGTCAAGGTCTGCGGACGCCAAGACACTACCTCAATAGTCTCCGAACATATAAAGCTTCAAAGCTAGCAACCGCCGTGCCTAGAAGTACCTGGATATGCACACGAAGTACAGAGTGTAGTATGAGTACAACCGACCCAATGTACTCAATAAGTAACAAGACTAACCTTGAATTGAAAGAAGTGACGAGCTCATAAAGGTATAGTCCAAATCCAGATTACAACAGTACAAATATGACAGGAAATATGACATTAAAATCCTAGAGAAACTCATAATCAGATGGTACACAGTACGGGAATGTAGACATGCTTTCAAGTTTAACAGTTTAAGCTCAACACATATGAAATATGCCAAGTATGGCTGATATGAGAAATGTTAATCTCTATATCTGTGTCAAATGTACATGTCACAGGTAATGCATCACAATGATAACCTTCCATACTCCCACTCTCAGAGTACTCAATCTGATTGCCTCAACTTTTACTCATCACTCTCAGTCACTTAGCATTGTACGGTACCTACGTTCACTACTAGTATGTCAGACTCCGGAGGGGCGGATCCTGCCTAAGCGCTAATAAACCTGCTGCGGCGTGCAGCCCGATCCCATCATGAATCAATAATAGTTGCTGCGGCGTGCAACCCGATCCCATCATGAATCAATAAAAATTACTGTGGCGCGAAACCCAATCCCATCAATATCACTCACAATCAGGCCCTCAACCTCACTCAGTCATCAATCTCTCCAGTCTTTCGGGCTCACAGTATTCATTGCCAATCAGCCCAAAGCAATGATACATGATATCATAAATAATGATAACAGAGACTGAGATATGATATGCAAATGATGAATGCGACATAGTACATAATTGCAATTTAAGCAAATAACTCAACAACAAAAGAACGACCTCTGTGGATCCCAACAGTACCGGCATATAGCCTAGACATGATCTCTAACATGAATCTTAACTCAAGTTCTCTAACACATGGAGTGAACACGAATAATAGCAAGATTAGATGACTACACAGTTCCACGGAATCAACTAAGTCACAATTACTCCAGTTCACGCCCACACGCCCGTCACCTAGCATATGCGTCACCTCAATACCAACCACGTAACACGTATATTAGGTATTAGTTCCCTCAGAACCAAGTTTTGAAGTGTTACTTACCTGAACCTCGCGAATGTCTACTCCAACAAGCCTTTGCCTCGCGAATTGGCCTCCGAACGACTCGAATCTATTCACAAACAACTCAATACGATCAACACAAGCTATAGGAATCAATTTCATATGATAAAGCTAAGTTCTTTAACAAAATCAAAAAGTCAACCCTAACCCCACATCTCGAAATTCGACAAAAATTACAAAATCCGAACACCCATCAATAACGAGTCCAACCATACCAAAATCACCCAATTCCGACCACAAATCGACACTCAAATCCCAAAGTCTTACACTCCAATCCCTAGTCCAAAATTCCCCCAAATTTCACCTTAAAAATACATAATCTAGGTGAGAAATTCAATGGTTATTCAATATTAATGAATAAAAACTATCAAAAGTGGCTTACCTATAGAAATCTAGATAAAACCCCTTCAAATATTGCCCCAATCCGAGCTCCCAAAGTCCAAAAATGAATAAAATCTCGGAACCCTTCGAAATAATATACTGCTAGTGCTTTCGCACATGCGACCCACTTAACCGCATCTGCGGTCCCGTAAGGGCGAACAGAATTTTGCTTCTGTGGTTTCATGAAGGCCCCCTGCCCTCGCTTCTGCGAACAAGGCTCCACATCTGCAGAGACGCACCAGCGACCTACTCTCCGCTTCTGCGGAAGCTGCTGCCACTCGCTTAAATCGCACATGCGCTTCTCCTTCCCGCATCTGCGATCTCGCAGGTGCGGCCAAAACCTCGCACCTGCGCATCCCCTCAGCCTAGCAAAATTCCGCATGTGCGATGCCAAACACACCTCTGCGGTCTCACACCTGCAGCCAAATCCTTCGCAGGTGCGATCTCATCAGACCTAGTGCACTTTAACAATTACTCAAGTCCAAACTCATTCCGATTTCCATCCGAATCATCCCGAGGCCCCTAGGACCCCATCCAAACATACCGACACAACCCAATACACGATACGAACTTAGTCGAGGCCCCAAATCACATCAAACAACATCAAAACATGAATCACACCCCAATTCAAGGCTAATGAAACTAATGAATTTCCAGCTTCTACAATCGATGCCGAAACCTATCAAATCAACTCTGATTGATCTCAAATTTGGCGCACAAGTCATAAATGACACAATGGACCTATTCCAACATCTCGAACCAAAATTCGAGCCTGGTAACCACAAAGTCAACTCTCGGTTAAACTTCTCAACTCTCCAAACTTTAACTTTTCTAACTTTCGCCAATTCAAGCCAAAATCGCCTATAAACCTCCAAATCAATATCCGAACATACTCCTAAGTCCAAAATCACCATACGGAGCTATCAGAACCATCAAAACTTCGTTCCGGAGTCAATTACACATAAGTCAACATCCGGTCAACTCTTTCAACCTAGAAATCCTACCTTGCGACTAAGTGTCCCAATTCAATCCGAAACATCTCCGAAACTAAACTAACCACCCCAGCAAGTCCCATAACAATAAACAAACACATAATAGGCAATAAATGGGGGAACGATGCTATAATTTTCCAAATGACCGGTCAAGTCATTACATTCCCCCCTCTTAAACTAATGTTCGTGCTCAAACGGGTCTAGAATCATACCTGGAGTCTCAAACGGGTGTCGATATCAGCACCGCATCTCCCGCTCAGTATCCCAAGTAGCCTCCTCACTAGATGACCTTACCACTGCACCTTCATTGAAGCTATATTCTTTAACCTTAACTTTCGAACCTGCCGATCCAAAATGGCCACTAACTCCACATTATAAGTCCAATCCCCATCTAACTGAACCGTGCTGAAGTCTAAACATGAGACGGATGAACACTCGATAGACTAGGTGGCAATTCAAGTTTGTAAGCTACCTCTCCAATCCTCTCAAGCACCTAAAAAGGGCCAATATACCGAGGGCTCAACTTTCCCTTCTTCCCGGACCTCATACACCCTTCATGGGTGAAAATCTGAGCAATACCTTCTCTCCCACCATGTAAGCAACATCACGAACCTTCCGATCGATGTAACTCTTCTGTTTAGACTGCCGTACGAATCCGATCCTGAATCAACTTAACTTTTTCCAAAGCATCCTGGACCAAGTCAGTACCCAAAATCCTAGCCTCACTCGGCTCAAACCAACCAACTAGAGACCAACACCGCTTCCCATACAAAGCCTCATACGGAGCTATCTGAATACTCGATTGATAGTTGTTGTTATAGGAAAAATCTGCAAGCGGTAGAAACTGATCCTTAGAACCCCTGAAATCCATGACACAAGTGCTTAGAATATCCTCCAATATCTGAATAGTGCGCTCGAACTGTCTGTCCGTCTGAGGGTGAAATGATGTACTCAACTCAACCTGTATGCCTAACTCTCGCTGCACTGCTTTCCAAAACTACGATGTAAACTGCACGCCCTGATCTGAAATAATAGACACCGGCGCATCGTGAAGGCGAACAATCTCGCGGATATAGATCTCAACCAATCATTTCGAAAAATAGGTAGTCCCAATTGGAATGAAATGCGGTGACTTAGTCAACCGGTCCACAATAACCCAAATAGCATCAAACATCTTCAAAGTCCGTGGGAGCCCAACTACGAAGTCCATGGTGATATGCTCTCATTTCCACCCCCGGATCTCGAGTCTCTGAAGCAAACCGCCTGGCCTCTGATGCTCGTACTTCACCTGCTGACAATTTAAGCACCGAGCTACAAACCCCACTATATATTTCTTCATCCTCCTCAACCAATAGTGCTGCCTCAAGTCCTGATACATCTTTGAGGCACCCGGATGAATGGAATACCACGAACTGTGGGCCTCATAAAGAATCAACTCACGTGACCCATGTACATTGGGCACACAAATCCGACCCTGCATTCGGAACACCCCATCATCCCTAATAGAACCTCCTTGGCATTACCGTGCTGAACTGTCTCCTCAAGGATGAGCAAATGGGGGTTGTCATACTGATGCTCTCTGATACGATCATATAAGGAAGACCGAGAAATCATACAAGCTAGAACCCGATTAGGCTCCGAAACATCTATCCTCACGAACTGATTGGCCAAGGCCTGAACATCTGATGCAAACGGTCTCTCACCAACAGGAATAAATGCAAGGCTACCCATACTCACCGCCTTTCTACTCAAGGCATCAGCCACCACATTGGCCTTCCCGGGATATTACAAAATGGTAATATCATAGTCCTTTAGTAGCTCCAACCATCTCCACTACCTCAAATTTAGATCCTTCTACTTGAACAAGTGCTGGAGACTCTAATGATCAGTAATATCTCAAAAGACACACCGTAGAGATAATACCTCCAAATCTTCAATGCATGAATAATGGTTGCCAACTCCAAATCATGAACATGGTAGTTCTTCTCATGAGGCTTCAACTGACGTGAATCATAAGCAATCACTCTACCCTTTTACATCAAGACACAACCAATAACAATCCGAGAAGCATCACAATACACTGTATAAGAGCCCGATGCTGAAGGCTAAACTAGAACTGGAGTTTTGGCAAGTCTGTCTTGAGCTTCTGAAATCTCTCCTTACACTCATCCGACCACCTAAATGGAGCACCCTTCTGGGTCAACCTAGTAAACGGTGCTACAATGGATGAGAAACCCTCCAAGAAGCGACATAATATCCGTCCGAGCCGAGAAAACTCCGAATCTCTGTTGCTGAAGATGATCTAGGACAACTCTGAACTACCTCAATCTTCTTCGGGTCCACCTTGATCCCCTCACTGGACACCATGTTCCCCAAGAACGCCACCAAATTGAGCCAAAACTCACACTTAGAGAACTTGGCATAAAGATTTTCCTCCTGGCTACGTGAGTGCACCAGGATATCATCAATAAATACTACAACAAACGAATCAAGATATGGATGGAATAGACTGTTCATCAGATGCATGAATGCTTCTAGGGCGTTGGTAGGAACTCTTAATGACCATAACGGTTCCTAAATGCTATCTTCAGAATACCCGAGTCCCGAATCTTCATCTAGTGATAACTAGACCTCAAATCAATCTTGGAGAACACCCTAACTCCCTAGAGCTGGTCAAATAATTCATCAATGCGCAACAAAGGATACTTGTTCTTAATTGTAAGTTTGTTCAACTTCCTGTAGTCAATGCACATACGCATAGTACTATCTTTCTTCTTCACAAACAGAACCGATTCACCCCAAGGCGATATACTAGGCCTAATGAACCCCTTATCAAGAAGCTCCTAATCTTTCAATTCCTTCAACTCTGCTGGTTCCATACGGTACGGAGTAATACAAATGGGCTGAGTGCCCAACACCAAGTCCATACCAAAATCAATATCCTTGTCGGGTGCCATGTCCGACTGGTCTGCAGGAAATACATCCGAAAAGTCTTGCACTACCAGAACAGAAACAATGGTAGGAGTATCAGCACCAACATCCCTCACAAAAGCAAAATATGAGAAACACCCCTTCCCAACCATTCGTTGGGCCTTTCATATATGAAATCACCCTACTAGGAACATAGTACGGAGAACCTCTCCACTCGATCCTAGGAAACCCCGGCTTCGCCGACGTCCCGGTCTTAGCGTGACAATCTAGAATAGCATGACATGGGGACAACCAGTCCATACCCAAAATCACGTCGAAATCAACTATACTAAGCAATAAGAGATCAACTCTAGTCTCCAATCCCCCAATGGTCACTGCACACGACCAATAAACACGATTTACAAAAATAGAATCGCCCTCTGGTGTAGATGCATGAACATGTGAACTTAAGGACTCTTTGGTCATATCCAGATAACGAGCAAAATATGATGATACATACGAATAAGTGGAACCAGGGTCAAATAATATACAAGCATCCTTATGACATACTGAGACAATACCTGTGATCATTGCGTCTGAAGCAACAGCCTCTGGCCTGAGAGGGAAAGCACAACATCGAGCCTAACCGCCACCTGATCGGCCTCCCTCTCTAGGGCTACCTCTAGCTACTTGAGCCCCACCCCCAGCTGGCTAAGTGGGTGGTGAAGTAACTGGTGCAGAAGTCGTAGCCTGACTCCTCTACCGAACTGGACCTCCCAAAAGTCGGGGACAATGCCTCTTCACATAACCAAACTCTCCACTCTCAAAGCAACCCCGCTCTAACAATGGCGACAGGTACTGAAGTGGACCCCGAGAACCAAAATAACTACTAGAAGGACCTGGAACAGATGAACCCTGAACTGATGGAGCACGAGATAAACTCTGAGTTGGGAGGGAACTGATAGATGACTGACCCAGATGGGTACTGTATGAACCATGGCTAGGTGATGCACCACGATAAATCGAACGAGCCATCTGAGCGGGCCTATAAGGACGATCCCTACTGTGGTGGGACTGCCCTCCAGAAGAAACACCACTGAAACCACCTAAACCACGAGGCCTCTTGGCCTCCCTCTCTTCACGCTTCTGACTACGGACATGCTCTAGCTACCTAGCAATATCAACCACCTCGTCGAACCTAGCACCTGATGCAATATCCCAAGTCATGACAAAATGCAGTCCATAGTTGAGGCCATCAATGACCTCCTAATCCTCTCCCTCTATGTGGGAATCGACCAGATCGCGTGACAAGCCAACTCTGAAAATATCATCTCGTACTGGGTCACGGACATACCCTCCTGGCGTAGCTGCTCAAATTGCCTATGCAGCTCCTCCTTGTAGGTCGGTGGTACAAACTTCTCCAAGAAGAGAACGGAGAACTCGTGCCACGTAAGTGGTACAACACCGGTTGGCCTGCTTCACTCATAAGGCTCCCACCATCTGAAGGCTGCCCCCGATAGTTGAAAAGTAGTAAATGAGACCCCACTAGTCTCTACAATACCCGCCGTATGAAGAATCCGCTGACACCTATCCAAGAAGTCCCGAGCATCCTCTAAATCAGCCCCATTGAATGATTAAGGCTTGAGCCTCCCAAACCTCTCTACTCTCTTCTTCTCCTCTTCATTCATTGGGGGACCCATCTGGGCCTGAGCAATTACAACCGGTTGGGCTAGTATTACCCCCGGTGTATGAAGTCCCTGCACCACATACTCTGGAGTACGGGCGACGAGAGTTTGTGCACCTCCCCCGGCCTAAGAAGTGGCTGATGTGGCCTGAACGGAAACAGCAGAGCAAGTACAGAGCATACGTTCAATATCCATGCTAGAGCCTCCTAAAAGCCTGGAATCACAATGGGCACAACTGGTGCCTGAGCTGGTCCCACCGGCTCAACCACATTTGGAATCTGCTCCTGAGTTGGAGCAACTGGTGGGTCAACAGGTGCTGCTCTAGCCTTTACCGCGTCCCCGACCTCTCGTAGCCCTAACTGGTGGTATTGGTGGTTGTCCGCCCGATCCGGTAGCACGTGTCCTCACCATCTGTGAGAGCATATAATGGCAGAAGTTTAGTTTCCGGAATTAACAAATTCGCACGACAAGATTACAAGAAAGTGAAATTTCCTAATGGTTCGGCAACTTCTCGAAGATAAGTACAGACATCTCCGTACCGATTCGCAAGACTCTACTAAACCCGTTTATGACTCGTGAGACCTATGTAACCTAGGCTCTGATACTAACTTGTCACAACCCAAAATCCCATACATCGTGATGGCTCCTATCGCAATACTAGCAAGCTGACAATCACAAATAACCACACATCTTTAAATTGAAAACATAATAAAATAAGCTTAATAGTTAAAACCTCATAAATAAATGATAAGAAAATACCGCGGCTCAATACAAAATTCCCCAAAATTCGCGTGTCACTAAGTACATGAGAATCTAAATGACAACATAGTCTGACTGCTAAAACATTGTCTAGAAAAGATAGAACATTACTAATAAACTGAAAAGAAGGAGAGTCAAGGTCTGCGGATGCCAAGGCAACTACCTCAATAGTCTCTGAATAGATAAAGCTCCAAAGCTAGCAACCGCCATGCCCAAAAGTACCTGGATCTGCACATGAAGTGCAGAGCATAGTATGAGTATATCCGACCCAATGTACTCAATAAGTAACAAGACTAACCTTGGGCTGAAAGCAGTGACGAGCTCAGAAAGGTACAGTCCAAATCCACATTACAACCATACAAATATGACATTAAAATCCTAGAGAAACTCATAATCAAATTGTACACAGTACAGGAATGTAGACATGCTTTCAAGTTTAACAATTTAAGCTCAACACATATGAAATATGCCAAGTATGACTGATATAAGAAATGTTACATCTCTATATCTACATGTCAAATGTGCATGTCACAGGTAATGCATCACAATGATAACCTCACGTAATCCCACTCTCAGAATACTTAATCTAACTGTCTCAACTCTTACTCATCACACCCAGTCACTCAACATTGTACGGTACCTGCGCTCACTGTTGGTATGTCAGACTCCGGAGGGGCGGATCCTGCCCAAGCGCTAATAAACTTGCTGCGGTGCGCAGCCCGATCCCATCATGAATCAATAATACTTGTTGCAGCGTGCATACCTCTCCCATCATGAGTCAATAATGCCCGTTGCAGCTTGCAACCCGATCCCATCATAAATTAATAAAACCTGTTGTGGTGCGCAGCCCGACCCCATTAATATCACTCACAATCAGGCCCTCGACATCACTCATTCATCAATCTATCCAGTCTCTCGGGCTCAGAATACTCATGCAAATTGGCCCAAAACAATAATACATGATATCACAATAAATGATAACAGAGACTGAGATATGATATGCAAATAATGAATGTGACTGAGTACATAGTTGCAATTTAAGCAAATAACTCAATAACAAAAGAACGACCTCTGTTGGTCCCAGTAGTACCAGCATATAGCCTAGACATGATCTCTAACATGAATCACAACTCAAGTTTTCTAACACATGGAGTGAACACAAATAATAGCAAGATTAGATGACTACATAGTTACGCGATATATATATATATATATATATATATACACGCCCGTCACCTAGCATGTGCGTCACCTCAACACCAACCACATAACATGTATTTTAGGAATTCATACCCTCTGAACCCTTAGAAATAATTTACTGCAGTTCTTTCGCACTTGCGATCCACTTAACCGCATCTACGGTCCCGCAGGCACGACAAATATTCCTCTTCTGCGGTTTCATGAAGGCACCCTGCCCTCACTTCTGCTGACAAGGCTTTGTATCTGCGGAGTCGCACCGGTGACCTCCACTCCTCTTTTGCGGAAACTGCTGCCACTCGCCCAAATTGCACCTGTGCTTCTCCTTCCCGCATCTGCGATCTCGCATGTGTGGCCAAAACCTCGCACCTTATCATCCCCTCATGCCAGCAAAATTCCGCACCGCGATGCCAAACACGCCTCTGCGGTCTCGCACCTGCAACCAAATCCTTCGTAGGTGCGATCACATCAGACCTGGTGCACTTCAGCAATTCCTCCAGTCCAAACTTATTCCGATTTCCATCCTTATCATCCCCGAGACCCCATCCAACACATCCCAAAATACGATACGAACTTAGTCTAGACCCCAAATCACATCAAACAGTGTTAAAAATATAAAATCACACCCCAATTTAAGCATAATGAAACTAATAAATTTTCAATTTCTATAATCGATGCCGAAACCTGTCAAATCAACTCCGATTGACCTTTAAATTTTGCACACAAGTCATAAATGGCACAACGGACCTATTCAAACTTTCGGAACCAAAATTCGCTCCCGGTAACCACAAAATCAACTCTCGGTCAAACTTCTCAACTCTCCAAACTTCAACTTTTCCAACTTTCGCCAATTCAAGCCAAAATCACCTACGAACCTCCAAATCAATATTCGAACACACTCCTAAGTCAAAAATTACCATACGGAGCTATCAGAACCATTAAAACTCCATTCCGGACTCAATTATACATAAGTCAACTTTCGGTCAACTCTTTCAACTTAGGTTTCCAACCTTGGGACTAAGTGTTCCAATTCACTCTGAAACATTCTCGGAACAAAATCAACCACCCCGACAAGTCTCATAACAACAAATAAATACAGAATAGGCAATTAATGGGGGAACGAGGTTCAGAACGACCTGTCGGGTCGTTACACCAACACCAGGCCTGACATAGCTTATAGTGTTAAACACTTAAGCCAATTTATGAAAGAACCTAGGGAACCTCACTTAAAAGCTGCATTCCTCTTGTTAAGATATCTGAAGGGTGATCCTACCTTAGGTATCTTCATGTCAAAAGATGAGGACAGGACAATAAGGGTATTATGTGACTCTAGTTGGGCTTCATGCCTAGATTCAAGAAGATCAATGAGTGGATATTTGGTATTACTGGGAAACAGTCCTATCAATTGGAAGTCGATGAAGCAGGAGACCATATCTTTATCCTCAGCAGAAGCTGAGTACAGATCACTCAGGAAGGTAGTAGGGGAGTTGGTTTGGTTATGCAAATTATTGGATAAGCTTAATGTGCCATATCCCAAGCCTGTTTCAGTACACTGTGATAGCCAATCAACCCTCCACATTGATAGAAATCCTGCGTGTCATGAGAGGACTAAGCATATTAAAGTTGATTGTCATTTTGTGCATGACAAACTACAAGAAGGGCTCATATCTCTGGCTCATATCTCTGCACCATGTCACTACAAATGAGTAGCTAACAGACATCCTCACCAAAGCTCTTACCAGAGTGAAACATTCTGTTGTATTAGGCAAGTTGGCAGTGTTGCCGGCACTTCCAACTTGAAGGGGGGGTGGGGCTGGGGGTATTGAGAATAAATATTTATCCTGTATTTCTTCTCTTTCTAGATTAGTCAGTATGTGCTGAGTCAGCAGTTAGTAGTTAGTTAGTGGTTAGTATTTGACAGCTGTAGTAACATTAGATTCGATATTTTACATTCTTATTGCTAGTTGTATACAAGGGGACCTACACACAATTAATCAGTTTGAGATTTCTTCTTCTCCAATTACGTGTTCTCTGCTTTCTCTTCTCTGTTCTTGCTTCTTTCTAGAAGCTTCTGACCTCCATTGTAGCTCAGTTCGAGCTAAGTTTGATAAAAATCATGTAATTGAAACAACTAAGTAAAGAATGGAAAGATGCGAGACCGGAAGGTGATTCTACACATATCTCGTACTATTTTATTTGAAACCTCCCTCAATTGTTGTTTCTTCGTAGCTATTCCATATATTTGTCCTCTTTCGTGATATGTATAGATAATTCAACAATCAGGTATCTACAGGGTTTTTATGGGCCCTCACATATTTACATAAGAAAAGAGCTTTTGCTTTCGGGATCCTACTCTAGAGTAGGCAACTATTCAGGTTACTGTTATGGACAAAGACGACATATACAGTTATTTCAAGATGCCAAAATGTTCACAAGCGACGACAAACACATTATACTAAGGTTAAAAAAAGAAGTCCAATATAGAAGCTAAGTCAGAAATTTTAGATAGGGGCATTTGCAATAAAGATCCTTTTTTTTTGCGGCTGCTAGTTAATTTCTGTCCCCAAATAGCTAGTGAGCTAAATTTATCTTCAAAATGAAAAACACATTCAACTACTTCTAAAACGGGAGATTGGTCCCAAAAAAGACTATATACAGTGCAAAATAAGAATTCCCATATATAAATATATATATATATATATATATATATATGGAAACATATATTTCTCCTCATATACATATACACAAACTCAATAATCCACCAAATTGATAGGACTGTTTTATACATTAAGGTTTGCTTTCCACTCCGGGAAACAAAGGTAATAATATAGTAACAAATACTACTAACAATATCTAGCTATAACAAGCTAGAATATTGCTATCTTATCATTTTCTTCAGTGATGCTGGAACTTCCTCACCTCCCACTATCATCATCAATTCCATTATTATGATCTC
Source organism: Nicotiana attenuata (assembly GCF_001879085.1). Classification (NCBI taxonomy): domain Eukaryota; kingdom Viridiplantae; phylum Streptophyta; class Magnoliopsida; order Solanales; family Solanaceae; genus Nicotiana; species Nicotiana attenuata. The sequence continues at coordinate 288,226 of NW_017671383.1, forward strand.
CTGAATTAATACGACTATTCCACGCAGAAGAATATCTAGGACCAAACATTCCATATGTTTGACCAATTAGAGTACCTGTTCCTCCTCCTGATTCATAATTGGCGTATCGCATTAAGTCAGCATTTGTGGCATCGAGTTCTTTTTGGAGGCGAATAACTTGCTTTTGAAGAACTGAAATTGCTCCAACACAGCCATAGACAGGATCTTTTAACCGCGCCTCGGCTTCATAAGCGAGAGAATTGACTGCATCTTCTCTCTGATGTGGTTGGATTTCATTCAGAAGCTTACTTACGTTGCTGGCACCAAATACTTTGTGTACGGTTGTGAACTTTATTGGCTCCTCTGGAGGAAAATAAGGAGCAAAAATGCAACTTGGCAAGCATTTTCTTCTCAAGAATTTGCAGGCAGCGCATGGAGGGTTTGAGTAGCTGCTGGAAGAAGACATCTTGTCTACAAAGAACACTTATCTGCTGCGTAATAAATTGAATTTGTTGTTAATTCATGCAAAGTTCAAGTTTTTTTTATATATATATATATATATACAAAATATAATACCTTTACTCTATCATTGAAATTTTATGACCAACGGTTACATTGTACGTAAAATCAATTTAATCGGTTACCACATCACTACTTTATTTCCTACATTACCATATCACACTTAATATGAAAAGTACTTATGAGTTGTTGTAGGCCAATTTACCATGATGGTGTTAAAACATACTCAAAACTTAAATTCCAACTATAAGTTACTTCCTCCATTTCAATTTATGTTAGCGTTAAACGGCATGAAGTTGAAGGGGAAAAAAAAAGATTTTTGAAACTTGCGGTCCAAGAAGGTCGTAAATATAACTATAAACTAGTACTTATCTAGTAAAATGAGAAGCTTCAAAGTTAAATCGAAATATAGAAAGAAGTTATTCTTTAGGAAAAAAGTTAAAATAAAATATCATCGCATAAATTAGGACGAAATGTTTTAATATTTCAGGTCACAATATCAGAAATAATAGTAGGTCAACTTATTAACCTAATATTGTAAGATATTTTTACACTGCCAATCAACATAACACAAATTCATTGGTATATATGTGCGGTGGCCTCTTAAAGATTAAAGCAAATGAAAAAAGCCTTTTTTTTGCCAGACATATCAAAGGGAGATATTTCAGACCTTAACATTGTTGACAAATAAATATCATGTAGGCAAGTTTTAGTTTAAATCTTGAATATGTGATTAAATGTTTAAGCAGAATCTCCATGATTCTCAATTCGCATGATCAAATGAATTCTTATGATCATGTCATTGTAAACGAGATTCAATGATCTAAGAATTATAAGATCACGGACTTTGGCTATGTATAGTATATGATTATAGGCACAACAACAACAATAATAAACCTAGTGAAATCCCACAAATTGATTTGAGGAGAATAGTATGTACGCAGACCTTACCCTTCCCTGAGAAGGTAAAGAGGTTGTTTCCGATAGACCCCGGCTCAAGAGTAATTGTGTTACAAAATGGATTTAAGTTATTACTTTGCCAATGGAAAAAATGACACAACTAAAATATTTCTGTAATGGTTCTAACATCAAACTTAACATCAATTTTCCTCTACAGGGAATCTTTTTGAAACTGTAATGAGAAACACCTAAATTGTTATTCTTCTGTTGTTTAATTTCTTCATCTTGGAGGCCTTGACTAAATTTAAAGTTTGCATATATATATATATATATGGCGCTACAAATTTTAATCAACAACATATTTATAGTTCTGAATTTCCTTCTGCTACTTAATCAAATTCAGCCTTCTTCATATTGTTGCATCTACTACTTTATATTAAATTAGAAAAATAACTTTGGAAATATTAATAAGCGCAAGGGAGATGGGATCAAACTATAATCAAGCTCAAAGGCTGACAGAAAAATGTGTAAATCTAATTTGGCTTCATGCCTAGTAATTAACTTCCAATTAAAGCCAAAGGGAAGGATAATATATGTGTATTGCCATAATTTATGAAATATAGTGAACCCAAAAATGTCAAGTCATCAGTAACGAAACAGTGAGACATGTGAACTTACTACAAAGATTTTATCCGACATTCCACCTGCAAAGTTCCGCAAAACAAGACTTTATAGATCAAACTACAAAATCTCTATAGTTTCATTTGATTGTCTTTCTAAAGATGCCATTACGCATATTTTGGAAAACGTCTAAAGAAATTGTTAACGATTATATATTATATAGATCTACATCTTAGAGTACTTTTAGGTCGATCCAGAAATTGAAAGGAAAAAAAATACCTCTTGTTCTTGGTAGCGTCAAATCTTTCAACCTTTGTCGTTTGCTTCTATATAGGAAAGGATTGTTAAAAAGGTACTATTGGATTTTTGTACAAGTTTTTGAAAGGGAAGAAAACCCTAGCAGGCAATAAACACTATGAATAAAAAGCTGAGGGAAGGAGATGATGAGAGAGAAACAAAGACAAGGCAATAAGCATTAAGTGAATGGAGATTGAACGGAAAGCAAAAAAGCAGAAAAGGACTTAACCACAATAAATAGGAGATCCAATAATTTAAACAATGGTGACTTGATTGTGTTTGTGGCCAAAGGTTTTAATTTGTCCGGCAATTTTTACATACTTTTGGTGTTTCAATAAATTACTGTCCCTTTCATAAGAAAAAGAAGAATGGATGGAACAATTTTTCACTCCAATTAATGGCCTGGTTTAGTATCTAGGCTCTGCTTTCAGTTTACACTTTAGATTTAATATGTGAAGAAAAATATAGGTGCTTGGGTTTGTGTATTCATAATTAAACACACACATACACATATAGTGCTAGACCTTTTACCATATCATCGGGTTATTAAATTGATCTATAATAGTAGACAACTTTTCATAGCAAATCTGATATGGAGACGGGAAATTTAGAGTAATAACCTGTTATAGCTGATTAAATTAAACAGGGTAAAATGATTTTACCATAACATTCATTTCTTTGGATATAATTAGGAGTAATAGTTTATGAGAACATAACAAGTACCCGCATACTATTTTCATTTTCTCCTATTTTACTGATTGCTTTTTCCACTAGATCATGCATGTCAAGATATTCTTAACCTCCAATCCCCCCCACCCCCCCCCACAAATTATTATAGGCCAAAGGCCATGAATGGACTTCTTGCAATTCCGATAGTCCGATTGATGAATACCTCTTTTGCTATGTTGTATTTTACTCAAACAGAACTCTTTACATGCTACTTGGAATGATTTTCTCATTGACACATAGCTCTGACTAAAATACTCATAAAGAAAACTCTCCATGTCTTTCCATATAAAAAGAAATATTTTTCTAATATCTGCTCGATGTTGCATTAACGCTTTATTGATAGTGGGTACTTGGTATATATACGTTTTATTAAAAGATAAAAAAGAAGGGTTAACACATGCGGAGCCAGGATTTCAACTTTATGAGTTTTAAAGTTTAGAACGACCACTTCAAGTTCTAATAACTGAGTTTTAAAATTTAAAATATGTACATATCTAACGAGTTTATTAATACAAATACATTTATGAGCAAATGTTAGTAGGTTCGGTCGAATCCATGTCCAGGCTTCTAACTCCACCTCCGAATATCAATATAATAGTATAAAAGGAAGACTCTACAATTAAAAGAATAATCAGAAAGAATCACCCAAATATAAAAGCTGCTACGGATCAATAGAAAGAAGAAAGCATTCTTGTAAAAGGTTCATCTAGCTAGAAAACTCCCAGGCCACTACCAAATACATGGATATTCCTCAAATTTAATTGATTAAAACTCCATCTTCTATTATTGAGCTCACCTAAAAACACTCATCGCCTCTATTATTGAAGTGTTACATAGAAACAGTGACTAAATCTTTATGTGCATGTGAACAATAATGTCAACACTGATTGAAAATCTTCTTGAGATGACAGATAAAATTGCATGAATAGTTCAAGTTTCTGTCCTTTTCAGTTTTTACTTCATTATTCCTTTTACCTTTCTTTTCCTTTTCTTTTCCTTGCCTGGTCTGTCCCAACATGATAGACAAATTGCATGTTATCAGTGGTTGTCAGAAAATTTTGAATTTCTGTAATAACGTCGTAGATGCAGCTGTACAACTAAGAGCACTATCAAAACGTCTTGAAACTTATGTGTGAGGCTTAGTTCTGTAACACTTACGCGGTTATACCCTGATAGGTTATATGTGTATCCCTATTATGTTTTGATGATCTAACAAACTTACTGTACAAAACCAGATAAGGAACCCGATACACTTCTTCAGGACCTTAAAAGATCAACATGTCTCCAGCTAGGACACAGTTCAACTCGTTAGAGTCAAAGGAACAACAGAGGGAAGAGGTCGCTACCAGCTCCCGAGGTAACTGTACGAAGTCAACTCTCCAGCTGGAATATTGCTGCCTGCACACGCTACAGTACATGCAGCAGTCAACTTTATGAGGAAGGCCTTTTACCTACCTTGCTTACATCATTGTAAGTGATGTCACACATGTATTATTAACATCAAGGAAGGTAAAACAAATCACTTGAACACTTAGAGAATTCACTCAAACACTCTCACGTGATTGATCATCAAGACAATTCTCAAGTGCATCAAGAACAAAGAACAACACTGCTACAGACCAGTTCCCCATATCAAGTTATTGTATGTTCTTAGTTGAGTTGTAACTTTGTAATAGTTCTTCAATTGTAATTCCTACTTAGCTTAATTAGAAGCATTGCATAGGAAACCCTTTGTAAATCATAAACCCTTGTGTTTGTGTCTTGGCTAGAGTTAGTTAAGTTGTAAAAGTCTTTGTAATAGAGTTAATTACAAAGTGGCTTGTAATAGAGTGTTTGTTACAAGTTAGTGAGGGATTAAGAGGTTAATTCCTAGGTTGCTTAATCTGAAAGTTGCTCAGCAGTGAAGTTGAAATCCTACAAGGGTAGGTCGTGATTTTTAATCCCGTTGAGCTGGAAAATTTCCACATAAAATTCCTCTTGTCATTTATTTACTGCAGTGTGCGTGTGTTCTGTTGAACCTGATAGATAACCTGGTTCTCTATAGAGTTTGGTGGACCCTTAAATTCTATCAATTGGTATCAGAGCGGGTTCTTTCTATCAGGTTAATACCTAGAAAGGATCCGCATGGCTGCTCCGCTAAACTTCGAAGAAGGCCAGTCTACTTACAGGCCACCAAGGTTCAACAGCCAATATTATAGATGGTGGAAGACTAGGATGCACGACTTCATCATGGCTGAATATTTAGAGCTTGGGATGTTATCTGTGATGGACCCTTTGTTCCTACCAAGAATCTTGGCGACCCAGCTGTAGCCATTCCCAAGACAAGGAAGGTATTCAATGATGCTGATCAAAAGGCCATAGAAAAGAATTTTCGTGCAAAGAAAATTCTTGTTTGTGGCATTGGTCCTGATGAATATAACAGGATATCAGCATGTCAATCAGCAAAAGAAATCTGGGAGGCTCTTCAGACAGCTCACGAAGGAACAACACATGCTAAGCAATCCAAGATAGGCATGCTCACAACTGAATACGAGCTCTTTAGGATGAAAGATGATGAATCCATTCAAGATATGCATACTCGGTTCACCTCTATCATTAATGAGCTTCACTCTCTTGGTGAAATTATTCCAAGAAACAAGCTTGTCAGAAAATCCTCAGTGTGCTGCCCAGTTCTTGGGAAAGCAAAGTGAACGCCATTACAGAGGCTAAGGACTTGCAGGAGCTAACCATTGATGAGCTTGTCGGGAATCCGAAAACATATGAAATAAAGAAGAAGAAGGACAGTGAAAGAAGAGAGCCCAAAAGGGAGAAGAACCCGGTCCTCAAGACAGACAACAATGGTTCAAGTGATGAGGATAGTGTTATGGCTTACTTGACATGAAGATTCCAGAAGATGGTTCGCAGGAATGGAGGCATTCTAAAAAGGGGAAGTTCTAGCAAGCCAAAAATTTATGAATTCTGTCGTAAATGTGGCAAGCCAGGACACTTCATCAAGGATTGCCCTCTCCTAAAGCAAGATCAGTACAAAAACAACTTTGACAAAGCATCCAAGAGGAACTCGATTCCTGATAAACGCTTCAAGAGGAAAAATGCCACTGACAATGTTGTAAAGCAAGCTCTTGTTGCATGGGGAGACTCCTCCAGCGAATCTGAAGAAGAAAATGATCATGGAGATAGTTCAATGATGGCAGTGGAAAGTGAAGCAACTGAGTATGATTCAATCTTTGCCTTGATGGATCAGTTTGATGATGATAAAGATGACGACGATGATGAGGTAAATTTTCTTGATGTTCAGAGAAATCTAAAATCTTATTCTCCTAAAAAACTCATATCATTGACAAATGTGTTAATTGATGCTTATCACAGTCTATAAATAATAAAGATGATTTAATTGTGGAGTTAGGAGAAGCAGAACAGACCAGAGATGACCTAGTAGTCACTGTAGTTGATTTAAAGGAAACAATTGAGAACTCGAAGAAAGATAAGGATACCTTAGATGAAAAAATTGCAAATGTAGAACATGAAAGAGATGATCTAATGTTTGTTCAGGTAGACCTAAAAGAGACCATTGAGTGTGCAAGAAAAGAAAAAGAAATCTTAGCTGAGAGAGTTGCTAACATTGAGCATGAGAGAGATGACCTATTAGTGGTGGTGGTGGACTTGAAGGAAACAATTGGGGAACTTAAGATGAAGAGTAGGCCTGAAAATTCTCAAAAGGGAAAGGAAGTTACAAGTGAGGCACACATTAAGCTTGAAAGTGAGTTAAATTCAGTGAAGTCTAGTCTGTGTGCTGAGCTTGAGAAAAATAAACAACTTCAGGAAGAACTAGGTAGAGTGAAAAGTGATCTTGAAAAATTACTCAAGTGGACCTGGTCCTCTGATGCTATTGCTGCCATGTACACCAATAATGGGGGGAAACAGGCAGGGAATTGGGTTCCAAAGGGAAAAGATTCCCTACAACCCTCATAACAAGTATGTTACTGTACTTGACAATTGGCTTTGCACTCACTGCAGTAACTGTCGATGCCCCCCTTTTCTAAAGCGAAATCGGGTTTACGATATTCGGGAAGACAACTCTATTCCCGTTTGGGAATTGGGTTTTTGGGTTTGAAGAGTCGCCACCTAATGATTAAGTGCATTAGGACACTAAGGGTTTTGAATTTTAAAACTAGAGTTCGGGTAAGGGCTAGAAATTATCTCGAGGGGAAGGTGTTAGGCACCCCTCAAGATCCACTAGTGTGGTTCCCGGCCATGCTATGTTGTTACTTTACAAATAATCAATCAAGGCTCAAATAAGGACTTGCAATTAAATTGAAACTTGTGAAAGTAAGTAGAAAGAGAGCAGAGATTTGAAAGGTCTAAATAATTCTAAAGAGAGAGCAAACAAAGACAAACAAAGGAAAAAGGATCCTAGGTTTATGATTAATATAGATCACTTCAATGCAATACCCAGCAATCACTCCTCAAAGAGGGGTCGCACGTGATATTAGCGCATTGGTCATCATCTCCATATTCTACCCTTCCCACCCCGTAAAGGTTATTTAAACGTGTGGATTGGTCACGAATGCTTATTGCATGCTATTACCCGTCCCGTTCTATAAGTCCTGGAGGGTATTTAGGACCACTATTCCTACAAGGTAAGGTCTAGGCTGAACCCTTAGGTTTAAAGGACAAAATGCTAGGCGACATACATAACAAGTAGGACTACACATAAAGGAACCATACAAAAGCAAATAAGAGGCTCACAGATCCCTCACAAGTAAACATGTAATTAGCACGTCTCAAACACATTTAAGGTCTTAAAAGAACGCGAGTTTAAAGATCAGTTTTAGCAGAAGGTTTAACCACAATTGAGTGATCCAAAGAGTGTTTGACTTGCAGAAATACAACTAAGAAAACAGTTGAGTAAGTAAAGGTGAGGGAACTGTTAAAACATCGTTTAAAAAAGGATTTAAAAATACAATAGTTTAAGTAAACAAGTATCAAAATAACGTGATCCTTGACGGAAAGGTACCAGTAATTTAAAAGCTTAATAGAGCACGAATCAAGAAATTAGTGAGAGCATATAAATACGAAACAGGTTTCCAGATAAAGAGATTTTCAGTAAAAGAATGGACTTCAGAGAGACGGATAATAGAGTTGGGAAAGTTAAAAGGTTGAGTAGTTTGAAACTAGTAAAACAAAATCAATCATCTTTATTATTATTGGGCCTAAAGCTTGCCTAGGCGATGTATGTATTGCCTTCTTGTCTTAAAAAAAGTGGTGAACATGCATATTGATTCCAGTTTTAAAGAGAAGACGTAGTCAAACAAACTTGTGTTGTTAAATTAAATAGCTAGTGAGGCGTTCAGCAATTGCAACCCTAAATAACATGATGTCTAATGCACATAAAGCTCCTAAAGCATGGTCTCTAAATGCGGTAGTAGTTTCATAACAGTTATTTGTTGATTACTAACTGATCACAAAGTGAGTATAACAATCTGAAAGTAAAGAGCCTAAAACAGGATATCTAGGTGTAAGATGCATGTCCTACGCATGGCTTCTATTGAACAAATTGGTAAGTAAAGCCCTATAGACATGTTTTCTACCCATTAATTAAACTAAGCATGCATAATCCCTCCCAATTTTACTATAACCCCAATCAGTTGTTTACAAATTATTACAAACCATGATAGCTGAATTACATAATGAAAAAAAAAATAAAATAAGAAGCTACTCTATAGGGAGCCTTCAACCAGGCCCAATCTTCCAACCTCACTTCTTTCGAGTTTCACAGCCTTAACCATGGTTCGGGTGCGGCAAAGCTCCCTAAGGGCCCAATGGGGGTCCTTGGCCAATACCAGCACCCAATCATTACAAAAATGTTTGAACAAGTGCAGTGTGGAATTACCAGCCTTGTGCATCAAAGTTCAATGGGTACTCAAAGGTGCCAAGGCAATGCTTACACGAAGGGGGGTAGAACCTAAACTCTAGGAGTAGTGAGAGTGATAGAATTTTCTTTAAAGAAATTGAGTTGAAAAGCAGTTTTTAAAAAAAGAATGATACATGTAGAGCCAGCTTTGAAAGAAAAACAATGGGACAGTTTTGACAAAACTCAGAACCAAAATACCTCATATAGTTCCGGGCAGTAAACACAAACAGGGAAAAAAGGGGAGTGGGGTAAATAATTACATGTAACAACACAGTTGCACCTAGATACCAAAGGAAAGCATTACAATTCAGGGATTCGAAAGGGATGCACACAATCAGCAGAATATTTTGGTAAACGATGAACAATTAGACCTATAAAACACAATAGGCATGAAAATCATAGAACCCTAAGCAAGAAATATCCAGAATCATAGAAGGCTTGAACCCTAATAGCAAAATTAAAGCATGGAACTCGGAAAGTAACCAGAAGATCACACCACAAGCACATAACACAAACATAAACACATAATACTCAAAAAATCAGAAGATATATGTGATTTCGAAAGGGTTCAGAAACCCTAGTTTTAAAAGAAGAACAAAACGTGAAAACTTGACAATTGAAAAGATCTAGTAGAAGAGTAGTG
>NW_017671383.1:302600-304257 GCF_001879085.1 Nicotiana attenuata
CTGGATCTCTGTCTTTGTAAACCTCCTCCTCAACTCCTGTACATGATACAGATAAGGGAGTATCTTGGAGTTTTTGGTTGCCCATTCTTCTCGGACCTAATGTATAAGCAGGTCTGAGTCCCCGTCACTAGCAACTTCTGAACGTTCATGTCAATGGCCAACTTGAGCCCTAAGATGCAGGCTTCGTATTCGGCCATGTTGTTGGTGCACGGGAACCTGAGCTTGGCAGACACCGGATAATGCTGACCGGTTTCTGATACTAGGACTGCTCCTATGCCCACTCCTTTGAAATTTGCTGCTCCGTCGAAAAACATCCTCCAACCATCATAGGATTCTGCAATATCTCCTCCTATGAAAGATACCTCTTCATCAGGAAAATACGTCTTTAGAGGCTCGTATTCTCCGTCCACGGGATTTTCGGCAAGATGATTTGCTAGTGCTTGTCATTTAATTGCCTTCTGAGTCACGTAAACAATGTCGAATTCACTCAACAGGATTTGCCACTTGGCTAGTTTGCCAGTAGGCATGGGCTTCTGAAAGATATATTTCAGCGGATCCATTCTCGATATGAGATAAGTGGTATAGGCACAGAAATAATGCCTCAACTTTTGAGCTACCCAAGTCAGAGCACAACAGGTGCGTTCTAATAGAGAGTAACGGGCCTCGTATGGAGTGAACTTCTTGCTGAGGTAATAGATGGCTTGCTCCTTTCTCCCTGTTTCGTCGTGTTGCCCCAGAACACAACCGAATGCTCCATCCAATACTGCAAGGTAGAGCAACAGCGGTCTGCTCGGTTCGGGCGGAACCAGAACTGGCGGCGTTGATAGGTATTCCTTGATTCTGTCGAAGGCTTTCTGACAATCATCGGTCCATTTAGTAGTGGCATCTTTCTTCAACATCTTAAAGATGGGCTCACAAATGACAGTGGATTGAGCTATGAACCGGCTGATGTAGTTGAGTCTCCCCAAGAAACTCATGACCTCTTTCTTATTCTTTGGCGGTGGCAATTCTTGAATGGACTTAACCTTTGATGCATCCAGCTCTATTCCTCGGCGACTCACAATGAACCCAAGTAACTTCCCAGCAGTTGCCCCGAATGCGCACTTGGCGGGATTCAATTTCAGATTGTACCTCCTCAGTCTGTTGAAGAATTTCCTCAAACCTTCCATGTGGTCGGTGGCTCTCTTGGATTTGATGATGACGTCGTCTACATACACCTCGATCTCTTTGTGTATCATGTCATGAAAAATAGTAGTCATGGCCCTCATGTAGGTGGCCCCGACATTCTTTAACCCGAACAACATCATCTTGTAACAATACATCCCCCATGGCGTGACAAAAGCCGTTTTCTCAACATCTTCCTCATCCATCCATATTTGATGATACCCAGCAAAACAATCGACAAATGACTGCAGCTCGTGCTTGGCGCAGTTATCAATCAGAATATGTATGTTTGGGAAGGGGAAGTCGTCTTTCGGACTGGCCCGGTTGAGGTCCCGGTAGTCGACACAGACTCTAACCTTCCCGTCCTTCTTCGGCACTGGCACAATGTTGGCTAGCCATGTTGGATACTCTACTACCCTGAGGACCTTGGCTTTGACCTGCTTGGTGACTTCTTCCTTGATTTTCAAACTCATGTCAGGCTTGAACTTCCTGA
>NW_017671384.1:0-150886 GCF_001879085.1 Nicotiana attenuata
ATCAATGTCAGGTACATGGAGATTTGATTCATTCTCCACCATCTGAATTGCATACAATGTCAGCACCATGGCCGTTAGTTGCTTGGGGAATGGATGTCATTGGGCCGATCGAGCCAGCGGCATCAAATGGGCACAGGTTCATTCTGGTAGCTATTGATTATTTCACTAAATGGGTTGAAGCAAAAACCTTCAAATCTGTGACCAAGAAGGCAGTGGTTGATTTCGTGCACTCGAATATCATATGTCGGTTTGGGATCCCGAAGGTAATCATCACAGACAACGGTGCCAATCTCAACAGTCATTTGATGGCCGAGACATGTCAACAGTTTAAGATCACGCACCTCAATTCCACACCATATCGTCCTAAGGCAAATGGAGCAGTCGAAGCAGCCAACAAGAACATCAAGAAAATACTTCGGAAAATGGTAGAGGGGTCGAGGCAATGGCATGAGAAGTTACCTTTTGCCCTGTTGGGCTATCGCACTATTGTCTACACTTCAGTAGGGGCGAGTCCCTATTCACTGGTGTATGGAACTGAAGCAGTAATACCCGCAGAGGTTGAAATCCCGTCCCTTCGGATCATCGCCGAGGCGGAAATTGATGATGTTGAATGGGTTAAAGCTTGCTTGGAACAACTAAGTTTGATTGATGAGAAGAGATTGGCAGCAGTGTGTCACGGTCAGTTGTACCAACAGAGAATGGCAAGAGCATATAACAAGAAAGTGCGTCCGCGGAAGTTTGAAGCAGGGCAGTTGGTGTTGAGACGTATCCTACCTCATTGGGCTGAGGCAAAAGGAAAGTTCGCCCCAAACTGGCAAGGGCCATTTGTTGTACCCAGAGTGTTGTCCAATGGAGCTTTATATTTGACAGATGTGGAAGGAAAATGTGTAGAAATGGCTATCAACTCTGATGCAGTCAAGCGATACTATGTATGATTTCTTGGTTTAATTGTACTTTATTGTATTTGGCATATTTTTGAGATTGAAATGACGAAGGCATTTTGTTCTGCTATCCAAACACTTTATCCTTTGTTACCCCTCTTGAGCCTCCTTTGCTTTCTTTCGTACCCCCCTTTCGGAATCAATAACAACTCGGAAGCTCGAGCAAGGCAAGTCGGTGAAGAAATAAGAAAACACAGTCCAACGAAAAAAGAGAAGAAAAACAAAAAAGAAGAAAAGAAAAAGAAAAAAAGAGAAGAAAAAAAGAAGAAAAAGAGAAAAAAAAAAGAGAAAAGAAAAGAAAGAAAAGAAATGAAAAGATGGCAACAGCAAAGTAACTCCTATGACCTGAACTACGTTTGACTTGATTCCGAAAGGATAAGTAGGAAGCCTCTCCTTGGGGTTCAGTCACATCAACAAAATCCCAAAAGTCCCCACGAAAGAAACTGGGGCAGCAGTTATGATTGTGGGAAATCTGATTCCGAAAGTTGTAATTTTGAACCCATGGTGAATTGTTTCGAGCCTTTTATACCCTTTCTTTCTAACCCTGTCCAAAGCCTGCATTATAGTCCAAAGAAAGACCTTTTGATCAACCTTCAGGAAGTGCCAATACAAGCGAGTAAAAGTGATTCACGTCAGGGGCAACACTCCGGTACAAGGGGAAAATGATAAAATGAGAGAGTCTTATTGGTGAAAACCCTCACGGGCATCGTAAGGCGAAGCGAGTTGAGAGAAAATCAAAAAATGAGAGAGTCTTATCGGTGAAAACCTTCACGGGCACCATAAGGCGAGGTGAGTTGAGAGAAATCAAAATGAGAGAGTCTTATTGGTAAAAACCCTCACGGGCACCGTAAGGCGAAGGCGAGTTTTTCAGACAGACAAATGAGACAAGTCTGTGGTCAAAGTTGCTCAAGACATTGCAGGACGAGCAAGATTTAGGTTGGGTGAAAATCAGGTTGTGAAAGTCCGGAATAGCAAATGTGGCGATCGAAAGTTGATTGGTTAGACAGACTGGGCTGATTAATCCAAAATGCATAGCATGCTCAATGGTACCAGTTGTTCCACTCAGATAAGTTTCATTCTCTCCTTTCTTCACTACAAATCATCCGTTCTCGGATTCTCTCTATCCTTAACCCTTGAGGTCATTGCATTTCATTCTTTCAAGGTCTATCTCTAGGATGTTTCAGTGTCAGATCTATTCGAAACAAAGGAATGAATGTCAAGGCTAACTACCAGCTTCCTAGTTGTACAGACGGGGTCAGAGTATATCAAAGATGTCAAAAGCAAAGTAAGTCATAAAGGACCATTGGAAGTTCATCGGTGGATTAATCGGATGATTGTGGGAAAGAAGCGAAGTTTCAAAAGAGGGGTCAGAAACACAAAAACAACAATATGGGACAGAGCACTTGGGTCATCAGAGTCAAGGGGGTTGAAATTCGGTCAGGAAGTCGAGGGGATTCAAGGCAAGGCCAGGAAAGCGGGACGGAGTGAAGCCCAGCAGCAGGGATGTACCTAGCAAGAATGCCGGAAACTAACCACATTTTTGAAACTGACAAGATGTTTCTTTGATTAAAACAGGGGCAGAAAGTTTTCATTGGTTTTGGGAGAAACCCTCCTTAAGGAAAAAGCAAGCACCCAAAAAAGGTATGCCGGAAATTCTCAGGACCCTCCTGGAAAATGGAACTTAGTTTAAATAAAACAATCATGAGTAGCATAATTTAACATACGTGTACTCCAAAAGAACATAAGTTGGCTTCAAAATTGCCTGTTTACGATAGGATTCAATTAGGAGTTGTCAGGACCCTCCTGAATAATGTGACACACTTTTAAGGTTTGTTTAGATAACAAGGTCTGCTTAGATTATTGTCAGGACCCTCCTGGATAATGGGGAGTAGTTTAAGACCTTTTAGACAACAAATGTAGTGGGGGTAACACCTCTAGAGGATATAACTCAGGTTCATAATCATTTGAAGTTGTCAGGACCTCCCTGGATAATAGGACTTAGCTTTCGAATTCTTATACTAGTTGGTAGAATAATTTAGTTTAACAATCACCCATGTGCCCAGCTACCAAACTGGGGCAGAAGTTTCCTTTGTTTTTGTCTATTTTTGTTGCGGTCAGGAGCCCGCCTGGAAAACAAGGGAATACTTTTCAAGCTTCAGCAATCAGGAGCCCGCCTGGAGAATAAGGGAACACATTTCGAGTTCAGAAATCAGGCGCCCACCTAGAGAACAAGGGAAGACAGTTCAAGTTTCAAGGGAAAACAATTCAAGTTTTGAAGGAAGACAGTTCAAGTGTTAGCAATCAGGCGCCCACCTGGAGAACAAGGGAATACATTTCAAGTTCAGCAATCAGGCGCCCACCTGGAGAACAAGGGAATACATTTCAAATTTCAGCAATCAGGCGCCCACCTGGAGAACAAGGGAATACATTTTAAGTTCAGCAGTCAGGCGCCCACCTGGAGAACAAGGGAATACATTTCAAGTTTCAGCAATCAGGCGCCCACCTGGAGAACAAGGGAATACATTTCAAGTTCAGCAATCAGGCGCCCACCTGGAGAACAAGGGAATACATTTCAAGTTTTAGCGGTCAGGAGCCCGTCTGGAGAACAGAGGCATTTATTTCAAGGTTTTAGCAGTCGGGAGCCCGCCTGGAGAACAGAAGCCTTTATTTCATGTTTTAGCAAGCAGGCACCCACCTGGAGAACAAGGGAATACATTTTAAGTTCAGCAGTCAGGCCCCGCCTGGAAAACAGAGGCATTTATTCAAGGTTTTAGCAGTCAGGAGCACACCTGGAGAACAGAGGCCTTTATTTCACGTTTTAGCAAGCAGGCGCCCAGCTGGAGAACAAGGGCATACATTTCAAGTTCAGCAATCAGGCGCCCACCTGGAGAACAAGGGAATACTTTTCAAGCTCAGTAATCAGGAGCCCACCTGGAGAACAAGGGAATACTCTTCAAGCTTTAGCAATCAGGAGCCCACCTGGAGAACAAGGGAATACTTTTCAAGGGAAGTACAATTCCAATTTTAGCTTTTAATATCTGGTAATATGATGCCCAGTCACCAAACTGGGGCAAGAGATTTTCTTTGTTTTGATGCAGTCAGGAGCCCGCCTGGAGAACAGAGGCACACATGTCAAGTTTCAGCAGTCAGGAGCCCGCCTGGAGAACAGAGGCATACATTGCAAGTTTCAGCGATCAGGAGCCCGCCTGAACAACAGAGGAATACCGGTCAATACAGCAGTCGGGGACCCGCCTGGAGAGCAGGGAATACATTCGACTTCAGCGGTCAAGCATCACCCGGAGAAAGGAAAACATCTCAAAGTATAGTCAGCAGTCAGGCAGCCACCTGGAGAAAGGGCAAAACATCTCAGATCACAATTCAAGGCAGCAACAAAAGGATGTCGCCGGGGAGAATACAGTACAACAAGGCAACAAGAAATACAAGATCAAGTTTGAAGATATAGATAGGATTTTTTGTAATTCATAGCTCATAGCTTAGTCTAGTTTCTTTTTATTTTTGACACGGTGTAATAAGGGGGTTCAGTATGCAGTAGCAGCAGCAGCAGCAACAGTGAAACCACAGCTCCATGGTAGTCCCAGCTACCAGACCTTCCCAAACTACACTGACCTGATTCCTTTTTAGCCAAGGATATGAGGCAACCTCAGAAGCAGGGTGCGGTCAAACTTTTCAAAAATGCTTCACACGGAGTTTCAAACGGGCAAAAATCGCTCGTATTTGCTCACTTATCTTTGCCCGCAAACTCTTCATGTTTCCGAGCAAAGAGGGGCAGCTGTGAGCACGTGATTTTTGCCCTATATGAATTACTCCCACAAATTCAAAACAAAATAATTTTTCCATTGTTTGCAATTTTGTGGATTGTTGTGGCATTTTTCGTTAATTGTTTGCATATTGTCTGCGCATGTTTATTTCATTTGAGTAATGAAAAATACAAAAATACTTGACATTTGCACTTAGGGTTTAATTTTGCATTTTAGGATTAATTAGTAGTAAAGAAAATAACAAAACTAGTTCAATTCGCATTTTTAATTTTGATTTTTGATTTTTAGTAGTGTTTCTTTTGAATTTATTTGGTGTTAATTAGTCTAGGATTAGTTGAGTATTAGGAGTTAATTTAGATTTTTACTTGAATATTAGGAATTAATTTGGATTTTTAGGAATTAATTAAAATGAATAATTGAATTGAAAGATAGAAGTTTGGGTTGTTCAGATTTAATTCAACCAGGCCCAATAGATACCCCTTTAAATCCGCACAACCCAGGCCCAAAACGCCTTAGCCCAGTCCGGCTCAGAGACGCCAAAACGACGTCGTATTCCCCAAATCAATCTCAACCATCGAGGTTAATTAATCCAACGGATGGGAAGCCCCCATCATTAACTATATAATTGTCTGAACCCAACCCCACCCCCCTCAGACCCCCTACCCCTCGCTTCTCTCATCAACATCAGAGAACCCTTCATCTCTCCGTCGCCTACCACCACACGCCGCCGGCCGAAAATCGCCTCCGCCGGCGGCGATCGTCCGATGAACCTAAAATTTACACCACGGATTCCCCATGACCTCCTCTTTCCAAACCCCAAACTTCCATGGCTCGAATCACACCCAATCTTCTCGAATATTCGAGTCTGTTGCCGCCGCCCACGGCGGCGCCGCCCCAAATCATACCAAATTTACACTTCACGACCCCCAGGCCGCTCTAAGCTCCATTCTCATGTTTACTGCACAAGAATCCTAACCGAAGTCCTTCAATTTCACATCTAGGGTTCGAATTTTCTGGGCCAGGGCCAAATTCATTTGCAGAAGCATCCTTTGCGTATCAATTGTCCATACAGGAGCGTTTGAGTCTAATAGTGAGTTTTTCCCTATTCTTCTCTTGTTGTATTTCTTTCTTCTTCTGCTCTCCTCCTTTTGCTTCCTGCGATTTGATCTTGCTTTGGTAGTTGTTGTTAATTAGTTAGTTGTTGTTTGAATGCATATAGATATTAAATCGGTAAGCTTTTTCGTTTATTTCTGTTTTGATTCTTAGTTTTGGATTCCGTATAATTCTGTTTCATTTTTGTTTAATCCTGCGTCGGTATTTTAGATTCTAGTTTAATTTTTGTTTCGAATCTGTTTCTATCTGTCTTTGATTCATTAATCGATCCTGTTTGAAGTCCTGTTTGAATTCCAATCCCTTATGATTGTGCTAGCTAGTGTTAATTAGTTTAAGTCAGTTCAATTGGTAATTATCTTTCATAATTCCATAGTTTGGTGTCTAGTTGCAAATAACCATTAGGCTTAGTTTAGTTAACCCTAGTTAAATAATTATTTGGATATAGCTGTACTAGGATAGTAATTTCAGCATGAGTTCAAGGGCAATTTAGGTACTTAGAGTGACACAAAATGCTGTAGGTTAAAATAGAATACCCTAGACTCTTCTAGAATAGGGCCTTAGTGTATATTTCGATAGTTTAGTGGCCATAACTTGAGCAACAAGTCAAAACATTAGGGATTATTGAATAAAATCTAAAATAAAAGAGGGGAAAAAGGTGTGAGTGAGATCTAGAAGCTTCCCCCTGAAGTTTGCCTATAAAAGGCAGCCTACCTTCCTTCTTTTCCAAGTTTTGGAGATCAGAAAAATTCCCAAAGGTCTGAAAATCCGAAAAATCCCTAAAAATCTCTAAAAGTTTTTGAGGGCTGAAAATTTGAAATATTCAAAACCAAAACTGAAATCTGAGAGTAGAAAGTTCATTCTAGATCATAGGTATTCGGAAAAATCAGCAAAAATAGCAGAAAATCTCATAAAAAATACTGTTCTATTAGTTTTTTTTAGTCTTCAGCTTCAATACCATTTCTAAGCATTCTAAGGTGTAAAAGTGGGTCGAATTTTGGATTTGAGATCAATTTTGGGGTCTATTTGCCTGCTGATAGTCAACTGGATTCGATTTGAGATTTGAATCTCCTTTTATTGGTCTTCAAAATAATTTTTCTTCCACTCCTTTGCTGCTGGTTGTCATTTGCTGCTGCTGACTTCTTCTCCTTCTTATTACATTCTAATTTCCAGGTACACATCCTGTATCTCTCAGATCTGGAATGGAATGAAGTGATGCATGTTCTTCTTATGTTAAATTCCTTATTGAATTGTAATTAATTTCAGCACTCTATCATATCTTAGCATGTAACTGACTAAGGACTGTTTAGAATTGGAGGTTCATGACTGAAGTTAGCTTGTCAGTATTATGGCTGCTCGCATTACAATACTCGCGTGAGAGAGCTTGTCATAGTTATTACGAATGTTGTGAATCATTTTCAGACTTGTATGAGTGATAAAATATGATATTAGCTGTAGCTTAATAACTTTAGTTTGGTTACTATGTCAATTTGAGGTCTGCGTTTAGATTAAGATGCTATTTGGACTGTAGAAATCATATTTTAGATTTAAGAGTATACTATTAGTTATGATATGGATAATGTTTAGCTATTCTGTTAATTTGAAGTTCTAACTCGAAAGAAGTAATAGTTCTAGAAAATAGGTTCGAAATGATTTTACATTTTCGTCCAATTCTAGTATCTCATGTTGGAGTCGAAATGGCCTAGTAAATGAATCCTAATCATGTTAATTCAATTGCTGAGTACATCAAATGTTCATAGGAGTTCAGTAGTTCAGAATTAAATTGGTAGTTATCAAACTTGACCAAATCAATAAATCCAAATGTTTGAGGCTTGGTCTTGCCTATAGGCCCAGGGCTGATAGTCTATATCTATTGTTTGGGCCTCAACATCATTCATGCATGGCCCAGTTCCAGTCCTACTTATCTTTTAATTGGGCTTGCGTCGAGGCCCAAGGCTAGTAGCAGTCCATAGGACAAATCGATTTCGCTTTCCCTCTGTTGAATCACATTCGAAACTCAATGCCGAAGGCTTAAATTCATTTTAAGTTTGCGGGATTAAATTCATGACCTAGGTTTTGGGCCTCATAGTTAATTAGCATGCTTGAATTAAGAGGTGTGCCTCTTGTTCAAATGTGGACTTGAACTTGAAGCCCAAATTCCTTGATCACCTGAAGCTATAGCTTAAATAATATTAATTAACTAAGGCTCTTTAGAGACGAAATAGAAAAATTATAGTTTGCTCTAGGATGGCCTTTAAATAATAAAATGAGATGAGCCTCGCCAAACAAAATGCATAAATTGCGGGGCCCTCATTAAATGCTTTCTTAAAAATATTTTAGAAATTCGGGACATGCCATTTAGCGAATTTTTATGGCTTCCCGCAAAGTTAACAAGACGCTAGACACTTTAGGCTCGCACTTTAATAATATTACCTTCTTAAATACGGGTGTGCATTTCATGCGACCCAAATCCAAATCCCAAAACGTTGAATAAGAGGTGTTAAAGATCCGGGTGCATTTCATGTGACGAGATCCAAAAACACGCTCTTAAACGACGTTCACTTTCATAAAAACTACTTAAAAGCGGTTAAACAATTCTAAAATTGCACAATAGGATAACATGTATTAAAATCAGACTTTAGCCAAATATAGCAGTTGAGCGACCGTGCTAGAACCACGGAACTCGGGAGTGCCTAACCCCTTCTCCCGGGTTAACAGAATTCCTTACCCAGATTTCTGGTTCGCGACTGTTAAACAGAGTCAAACCCTTTCCTCGATTCGGGATTCAAACCGGTGACTTGGGACACCATAAATCTCCCAAGTGGCGACTCTGAATCTCTTAATAAACGAATCCCGTTTCGATTGTCCTTTAATTGGAAAAACTCCTTTTTATTATACCCTTTACGGGGTGTAGTAAGCGAAAAAGGAGGTGTGACAGTAGTCACTCTTATATCTAAATATATCCTACCCGTCTCGTAGCCTACATTACAACCAAATAAAGTCTTAATTGATCCTAGATTGAATGAGCTCGATTAGTGGAGTAGTACACTACGGGCAAGCTTATGGTGCATCTTTTGTGGCATATGAATGTTATTTCTGAGAGTGAGTGAATTCTTTCTATCTTGCGTTCCTAAGTGTTCTTAAATTTTATTGTGTGGAACTACTCTCTTTTGTTGTGTGAGGGCACTTGATTCATGAAGGAAAGGTAATGTCAGTGACCTCTATATTAGAGTAAGTGGGTGAGTTATGAATAACGTGTGGTACTTGTGAGTCAAATCTTGAGGTGAATATGTTGCTTAGTCTATTTTAACTACTCTTGGTGTGATGAGTTAGAAGAATTGTTTAAAAAGGTCGTGTCTATAAAAAAAAAGTGTAGTTTGATTGCTTGAGGACGAGCAATGGTTTAAGTGTGGGGTGTTGATGATAGGCTATAATTACGTATTTTAGTCGCGAACAGTGATAAAGTCGCAGGTACTCGCAGACTTCATCGCCGACTTCAGTGCCGAAATATTATCCGAGGTCGAGCAGGAAGCACTTCGCGCCTCCCCTGGGCAACCCGACCTCTGGTTCCTCTACACCGACGGCGCATCTAACGTGTCGGGGTCGGGATGGGACTCGTACTTGAAGTCCCAACAGATGAAGTGATTTGCCAGCCTATACGGTGCCCCGAAATGACTAACAACGAAGCCGAGTATGAGGTCGTAATTGCAAGACTGAAACTGGCCCTCAAATATGGTGCACGACAAGTCGTTCTCAGGTGCGACTCACAACTCGTCGTTAACCAAGTTACTGGGACTTTCCAAATTAAGGAGCAATGACTACAGAAATATCGAGCAGAAATCCATAAACTACTACCAGAATTCGATGAATGTCGACTCGGCCAAATACCGCGGGCACAAAATATCGAAGCAGATGGCCTCGCCAAACTGGCAGCAGCAACCAAAAACATCACCAAGGAGAATGTGGTCACCCTCCTCCACTCGTCAATAGACCAAATTGAGGTACATTCCATAAATTTAACTTGGGATTGGCATAACCGCATCATGACATATCTATAGGAGGGAACACTCCCGCAAGACAAAAAGGAAGCCAAAAAGCTTGAATGCAGGCGGCCAGGTACTGCCTTATAAATCACGACCTTTACAAGTGAACGTTCGGCGACCCTTTGGCAAAATGCTTAGGGCCAAATCAAACAAGATGCGTGCTCGAAGAAGTACACGAGGGTCACTATGGCGCCCATACAAGCAACCGAGCCCTCGTCAGGTGCCTCATTCGGGCAGGATATTACTGGCCCACTATGAAAAGGGAAGCCGCGGATTACGTCAAGAGATGTGAGCAGTGCCAAAAGTACGCACCTATGATACACCAAGCGGGGGACCTCCTCCACTCCGTCACTTCACCGTTCATCAAAAGGGGAATGGACATCGTTGGACCCCTCCCAGCAGGGCGAGGTAAGACACGTTTCCTTTTAGTTTTAACTGACTACTTTTCCAAATGGGTGGAAGCAGGTGCGTTCGCCCAAATACGCGAACAAGAAGTCATCACATTCATATGGAAAAACATCATATGTCGCTTCGGCATCCCCAAAGAAATCAGCTGCAATAATGGACCCCAGTTCACGGGAAAAAAGACGATCGAGTTCTTCGAAAAATGGCACATCAAGCGAATACTCTCCACGCCATACCATCCCGCTGGCAACGGTCAAGCCGAATCCTCCAACAAAACAATATTGAATATCCTAAAGAGAAAGCTTGAGAACGCCAAGGGGCTATGGCCGGAACTGCTACCAGAGGTACTATGGGCTTACCACAAGCGAAATGCTATATTCATTTCTCACGGGACTGATGCCGTTATACCCGTTGAGGTCGGAGAACCCAGCCTGAGATACTCCAATGAAAGCGGACCAAACAACGACGAGAACAGAAAACAAGACCTCGACGAAGTAGAAGAACGGAGAGACATGGCTTATGTAAGGATGGTAACCCAAAAACAACAAGCGGAAAGGTACTACAACAAGAAGGCCAGAATACGACCACTCAAAGTCGGGGACTATGTCCTCAAGGCCAAAACACAAGCGACCAAAGACCCGAAAGAGGGAAAACTGGGAACCAATTGGGACGGGCCGTAAAAAATCACAGTGGCAGCAAGCAAATAGGCATTCCAACTAGAAACAATGGAAGGAAAACTACTACAAAACAACTGGAATGCCGCTCATCTCAAACACTTCAACTTCTGAAAAATGACGCCCCCCAAGTCGTACTCTTTTTCCCTCACCCGGGTTTTGTCCCAATTTGGTTTTTTGGGGGAGGTTTTTAACGAGGCGACGAGAGAGACGTCTCAAAGTTCACAGTATAATTCATCGCCCCGCCTGCCGATGACCTCTCCAGGACAAACGATGAAGGGACTAGATACAAGGAAACTTCTCCAATATATGTATGAAACCAACATGTACAATGCTCCAGTAAATGAATTAAAGCAGCACCTCTTTTGTTACAATGCTCCAGTAAATGAATTAAAGCAACACCTTTTTTGTTTACTCCAAGTCACTCTCCAACGGAACAAAACAAAGCAACACATTAATATTTGTCCTCGTTCGAATTACAACGGGTTAACATTTCGACCAACTCGAAATAACACCCCTACGGCCAAAGGCCATCACCAAATGAAGTATTTGACCTCGTTCGGATTACAACGGGTTAACATTTCGACCAACTCGAAATAACACCCCCACGGCCAAAGGCCATCGCCAAATGAAGTATTTGACCTCATTCGAATTACAACGGGTTAACATTTCGACAAACTCCAAATAAAAGCCCTACGGCCAAAGGCCATCGCCAAATGAAGTATTCGACCTCGTTCGAATTACAATGGGTTAACATTTTGACCAACTCAAAATAACACCCCTACGGCCAAAGGTCATCGCCGACTGAAGTATTCAACCTTGTTCGGATTACAATGAGTTAACATTTTGACCAACTCGAAATAACACCCCTACGGTCAAGGCCATCGCCAAATGAAGTATTCGACCTCGTTCGAATTACAACGGGTTAACATTTCGACTAACTCGAAATAACACCCCTACGGCCAAAGGCCATCGCCAAATAAAGTATTCGACCTCGCTCGAAATAGAACGGGTTAACATTTCGACCAACTCAAAATAACACCCCTATGGCCGAAGGCCGTCGCCAAATGAAAAATTCGACATTCCTCGAATCATTTAATATTCGACGTCGCTCGGATTACTTAACATCTGACGTCGCCTGAATCACTTTTTACAACCTTGTTCGAGTTATTAAGATCTACGATCGTCTACGACAAAAGATCACACGAGGCTGAAAAGCCCGGGACCCCCTCACAACAAACAAAAATAACAATTCAGAGGTACACAAGAAAAAAGTAATCGTTCCATTACAACTGATATATTACAAGAGTTTTTTTTTACAAAGGGCTCAAAGACACCCTCACAAAAATAGCAAAGCAAAAAACAAATACAACAGAGTCCTACGCCATATCGTCCCCTGTGGCATACTCCTCATTATACCAAGAATCGAAGATGAGCCTGTCCGCATCATCATCATCAACGTCGTCACCGCCAGGCGTGTCGGGGTTGTAACCACAAGCCTCACAAGCTGCACGTGCTTTAACACGCACATCCCGAAGTTCTGCCTCGGAAACCTTCCCCTTGGCTTGCAGGGACTTGTACATGTCAAGTTGAGCCTCGGCATGGACCCACATCTCATATAATTCTAGAGGCACAACGGGATCCGCCGCGGCATGAGACGTAGAGGGTTGCGACTGCCGTCGCACTTCCTCTGCCTTCAAAGCAATAACTTGTTCGTTCAACACGGACAACTCCGCCTCCATATCTCGAATCCGTCCCTCAAACCTTGCCATCTTGAGTGCGGACGTTTCCATCTCATTGTTCCGCTCTAACCTACAGATACGAAAGGCGTCTTCCAAAGCTGCTACCCCAGAGATGGCAGTTGCCCTATCCCTTTCAGCGCGAGCCAATCCATCAGCCTTAACACTCAGCTCGCCCCTCAGATCGAGAGCCTCCGCCTCCCGTCGATCAAGTTCAGCAGTTAAGGTGGCCATCCGCGCTTGAAGGTCGACATTCTCGGCCATGACCCCCTTGCACAGCTCAAACTCATCCTCCTTGGCCTTAAGAGCCGCCTCAAGTTCACTACATCAGTCAATGGCCTTCATCAGCTCTTCGTCCCGTTCTTTCAGCTCTTCAACCTTTTGCGCCAACTCTTCCTCCTTCTGCTTAAGCCCATCACGGAACAGCTGAAAATTGTTGTCCTGAGTGAAGACATCGGCCAATGCACGATGCTTAGTGCGATGCTCCTTGTATTTAGAGGCCACTTTCCCAAAAACGGTTGTCCTCCGCTCATCCCTCCGATCGCGCTCGATCTCCATGATGAGAGTCTAACATGCAGAGGAAAGAATACTAGCTTAAGTAGATTACATATACAAAACAAGTTCGAAAATAAAAAAGAGAGAAAAAAGCTTACCTGCAAAGCCATACCAGAAATACTCTGCGATAGCTCTGCGTCACTCATCTCCTTAAGCGTTGTACTCTCAGAAGCAGCACACATAGGTGCAAATGCTGAAGCTGCCTGCTCGGAATTCGCCAGCAAGTCGTATTCCACAGGAATAACGATGTGTCGGCCAGGACCCTTCGTTTCACTTCCACGCGAGTATGTCGCTCCAAGAAAGCCCGCACATCTTCGGGGTCGGCGTTCGAACCTGAACCGTCGCCCTCGGCATGCACCAGTCCACCTCCTCCGACAGCAGATGACGCACCACCCTCGGCAGATCGTACAGATCCCCCGCCTTGATATGCCCCTTCGGCCCTAGGGGATCTCCCCGCCAAAATGGCATCTGCCATAAAAATGGCCCCTGTACCTGACCTAGGTAAGGACGCCACTCCTGAAGTAACAACTTTTTTCTTTTAAAGATCGGTGGCGATGGCCTTCCCAAGCTCCACCCTCCTCCTTTTCCTCGATGGTGATTCATCCTCGTTAGAAGGCTCATCTACGAGATGGTAGACAGGTCGAGAAGAGATCTCATCCCGTACAACAATTTCATAAGGAGAGTCCCTTGTTGGTACATTTTGAGTACGACCTCCTCGGACGGACTCATCCAAGGTAAATTGCATCCCCACCGATGCGACTGCCTTGCGAAATGATGGGAACGGAGCCTTCTTCTTTGAAATCTTATGACCTATCACCACAAAGAGGTCGTATCAATAAAATGACGGCAAACAATCGAAGGTCAGAGCGAAAAGAACCCTTACCAGACGAAACTTTCAGCCCAAAGCGTTTGAGGAAGGCAGGCCAATCTCGAGTCCCCACCACGTGAGGTAACACGCGAGCTACCCTATCCTCAATGCCGACGACGGGAAAGGGTGCACCAGCTGCACAGAAAAGTCACAGGCAAATAAAAATTAGAAAGAACGAAACTAAACAACACCACCAACACCTACGATTATGATTCCATTGCTTTGGAAATTCAGCGGGGTCCGATACCAATTGCTCCATTTTGATGAAGAAATATTTGTGCCAAAACTTTCGGCTTGCCCTGTCATCCATTCCAAACACCAACCCCCTGGTCCCACGATGTCGCAGATGTATCATGGTACCCATGTGAAAACTCGGGGAGAATAAATGTAAAAGGTGGTGAATACCAACCTCACACCCAGCCAACTCCGCATACTTCGTCAGCACCAGAAAAATCTTATAAGTATACGAAGACAGTTGCGCTGGGCAGACTTCGTAGAATCGACAGAACTCCTCCGCTAGCGGAAGGAGAGGGAGGGTGTGACCGATCACAAAAGGATACACGTAAAAAGAATAATATCCCGGTCTGTGGACCTCCACGAGGTCCTCCCCGGCTGGAACCATCTCGACATAAGGAGGAATATTGTACGTAGACCAAAGTTCATTTATGAGTTGGACCGGTCTCAAAGATCACCGGAACGAGGGAAGGAGCAGGCTCCTTATGGAAATCTTTCCTGAACATAGGGTTTCTTGGGAGTATCTCCTCCACGGTGGGGAAACTATCACTCTCCTCCACCGCTACATCCTCGCTACCGGAAGGAGGGGCCATAGACAATGGAGTGGCGTCGGAAACCTCATCACGTGCACGGTGAGTTCGGGGCATCTTGATAATAGAAGGTGTGCTGGTAATCCCAAAATGAGGAACGTTGACTGAACGAAAAGATGAGAAGTAGAGCTACGGGAACTGAGCTAAAGAACTGAGAAAGATAATCAAAAGAGGCAATGTATACACAAGGAAGGAAATGGCTAAAAGTTCCCGAAAAAACAAAACCTTCACCTATTTATAGGGTTGGATGGTGTGAGAATCGAAGTAGAAGACTGCCAATGGTGCTAAAACCAAAGCGACAAGCAATCAGGCGCTATCTTGGGAAGGTGTGTAATGATGACGCGCGTGGGAGTGACGTCATATCCTGATAACTACACCAATCAGGATTCCATATGACATGTCGCTTACTTGGCCTTGACCAAACCGGCGCAATTCAACAGCCAAATTCTCCAACGAAAATGGATGATATTCGTTTATCAAGGACGTGCAGGGCCAAGACCTCAACAATCGGAAGGACTAACTGTATTGGTCCAAATTTGGCAACCCCGTCAATGGATTAGCAAGACATGGTACGGAGTCACTATAACACAACGACCAACGGTCGTTGTGGCAAAGGACGATGACCAAAGGCGGGCAGCTGAAATAAGATAGTATCGATAGTTTAAACTGAGAAAAGGGACAGGAAGAATATGCCTTTTGGATATTATTTATGTTGTAGTTTTTAGGGTTTTTTGGGAAATGTCTCTTATAAATAGGAGGAGATAGTAAACAAAGAGGGATCTGCCTTTTTCGAAGAACACATTGTAAGAGAAGAGAGAGAATATACGAAAGAATTGTCTTATTCACTTTATCTAAGCACATGCTGTTTGACCTTCATCCATAAATCTTTAGATTCCACATTCATATCAGCTGCAGACCCTTTGTGTGTTGACAAAAGCAAGAATCATCCAATCACATAATCATTGGGTGACAGTTTTTTCTCATTTTAACCATTGTTGTTTCGTGCATTCATTGCACATCTATGATATTATATACACTGTCATTAAGTTCACTGGTTAGCCTTACTAAAATCTTCTCGTTGTATTAGACATTCGTTCTATTTGATCTAGGATTTATTAAGCTCAACTAAGATTTACCCCATTAATTTGTTATCGATTGGTTTAGCAATTATTTTCTCAAGCGGTCCTAAATAAGGTACACTTCTAATTATAGTAGGAAATCATATTTGACAATCGATTAACCGCCGAGGACCAATCCATTCCGAAATTTACGCCATGATCTTCAGTCCATTGCGGTATCTTGTTCTTTCCGTTATTGAATATACTGGTATCATCTTGAAGTATGCCCTCTTCTGACCTCGGTAAGTCATATCGACGTCAACCTTGGAAAGAAACTTTTACCCCGAACTTGGTGTCATGGCCTTCCGACGTGGTATGACATTTTCCATCAAAGGACGAAATAGGGTAGCCCCGATTTCCACAGTATACATTAATAATGTCCCAAAACAACATTATTTGACAGTCGATGCTTGTGAATTGTTCAATCCAAAAGCTATGAATATATTGACATTTGACATGCCAGGGTTTCCTATTCCAGCCGAACATATATAGGAGTAATAAGAGATATTGAGCAGTCGGTCAAATTAATTACTATAATTATGTTTTGAATAGATAATGTATACCGCATATTTGAAGTCTGTGGAATATTGTCACATGTATCTACTTGAAAGGAGTCCGAAATTGAAATGTGATTCTTTTGGACTCAAAACACTTTTAGGTGTAAAAATAAAAAGTTACCTTTCTATATAAAACGCGGTCATGAACCGCGTTTTACCTTAACGACCGTTTGGGATGTTAAGGTAAAGCGCGGTTTATTACAGTGTTTTATATAAAATGCAGTTGAATACCGCGCTTTACTGGAAGCTGATAAGACAACTATATAAAGTGCGGTTCATTACTGCTTTTTACATATAATGCAGTAAGAAACCGCGTTTTAAATGTTTAGTAGGCCCACCAATAACTCTTCTATGCTTAACTGACATAACAATAATTCAAATATGTAAAACGCCCTTTTAAACAGCGTTTTACTTCCAAAAATTTGACCCGCCCCCCCCCCCCCGGATTGGGCGTTGCCTTATATAAAGGCGTTAAGGATTTTGAGAAAAATTATTTAGAAATACTCCAACTTCGTGATAAATTTTCTTGTTGTTGAATTCTCAAGCTTTTTTCATAATGTCTGAAGAGCAAAAAGTAAGGGTTTCATTATATTTGGGGGGGGTGAGGTTGTGGTGGCGAATAACTCAGTGAGCTATAGTTTATCTCCACAGAGTCATGTTAATCTGCCACTTACAATGGAGTACGATGGACTGGTATCGTTGTTATGCAATAAAATGAGGTTGAGCAAACGTTTGGTGAATCTTAAAATAACCGGAAGATATCTGTATTCTGTGACTCCACAAGGGGTTTCTTGTTACGCTGAGTTTAACATCGAGAAGATGAAACTCTGAGAGATTTTTTGGGAACTCCGGATGAATACCGGGAACTTATTTTGATAAAAATGTTGGAAATGTACGTGAAGGTTGAAGACATTTGCAATAATGATGTTGCGGAAAGGAGGGATAACCCTCAATAATCGGTGGTTATTCTGGAGCAGTTTTCACCCAACAGGTTCCGACTGAAAGATTTTAGCCGGATCTAAACTTATCTCCGCGGGCGAACGAGGAGCGAGGAATAATTTCTCTCCTACTTTACATAATCCACAAGACGACTGGTAAACTTCAATTTTCCTTTGTGTTATGATATTTATTTTTGTTGTATTGAATTTGTAATAATACTCATATATTCCACAGGGGGTACCGTCCAGATATAAATTTTACAAGTTATGACCCCACGCCCAGTTGGAATATGCGTAGTTTTGGTATGTTGGATCACGGTGGTCCATCCGGGAGTCATCACCAACAGGATAATGTCCATCATGGAATGTCGACACATTATGACTTCTAAGTGAATTGATATAGCTATAGGTAAAGTATTTATCTATTTGCTTATCATTTTGTTGTTTGTGCAGTGAAAACGAGAAACTTGATGGTCCTGACCTCACTCAGTTGCCCGTAGATGACGTATTTACTCGAGATTTGGAAGATGCACAGAGTCAGGAAGATGATAGTGATTATGACAACAATGCCGATGAGTCTGGAGATGACACACCCTTCCCTGACGAGGGTGATGATGAGGAGGAAGTGAATGTCGAACCTGAGCTGATGATGGAGCATGCTCCACCTCCCGTTAGACCAAGAGTGTACGAGTCCCGCGTGTCGTTTCATTCAAGGCATATTCCCTACCTTGATAATTTGCCAAGTATGCTGGATGTGGATGCTCTCACAACGGATCTTGACGAAATTCAGTCAGCAATATGGGATGAGTCTAGATCAACGGTGCTGGCAAAGGGCATGTATTTTCCCGATAAAGCTCGCCTATCCAGGGCTTGTAAAATGTACAGCGTAAGAGAGTGTCGTGAGATGATAGTATGGGAGTCAAGTCTGGAGGTATAGAAGGTCATATGCCGTAGATGGTTTACGGGTTGTCACTGGATGGTGCGTGTGAGAAAGAAGGAAACAGGGTTGTGGAAAGTGGGTAAATTTATTAGCACCAACAATTGTGAAATGGACACATTCAACAGGAATCACTTCAACTTGGATGTTGACTTGATTTCTTTTGTCTTGATTCCACACTTGGAAGTGTCCATTAGGTACAAGATCAAAGAGTGTATTACATCCATCCACCAGGAATATGGGTGTACTATTACCAAAAGAAAGGCATATTTCGAGCACAAACGTGCATTTGAAATTGTTTATAGTGACTGGGATAAGTCATTTGCATCTCTACCCAGGTACATGGCCGCACTGAAACACTTTAACCCCGGGATTGTTGTTGAATGGAAGCATGAGCTGAGTCCAAGAATACCGGAATATATATTCAGATACGTGTTCTGGGCATTTAAACCAGCAATTGATGATTTTGTGCATTGCCATCCGGTAATTTCCATAGACGGTACTCATGTCTATGGTAAGTATGATATTAAGCTGTTGATCGCCGTTGCAGTAGATGCCAATGGAAAAATATTTCCACTAGCTTTTGCCATTTGTGCCAATGAAATACAAGAGACGTGGACGTTATTTTTGAACCACTTGAAGCAGCACGTTGTCAAATAACGTTCAGGTATTTGTCTAACATATGATCGGCATGGTGGTATATTAAGTTCTGTAGAGCATTTGCCTGAATGGCAGGAACCCCATGCATACCACCGTTACTGTGTGAGGCACCTCCCGTAACATAATAAGTATTAAGTCGTAAACATGATAAAATCTCAAAAATAAGCAGTTAACAGTATAATTTGCGGAAAACAAACCCAACACAGCCCGACATCGGGGTGTCACTAGTCATGAGCATCTACTAAGGTCCAAATACAACAAGAGTCTAAAATGTACTAGATACAGTCTAGTGAAATTGAGAGGGAGAAAAGAGTGCTGCGAACGTCAGGCAGCTACCTTGCTAAACTCCGATGACTCTGCCTCTGAGCAACCAACCCGCTACCGGGTTCAGAAATACCTGAATCTACACACAAGGTGCAGGGAATAAAGTGAGTACATCCAACTCAGTGAGTAATTAAAATAAATGAAGACTAAGTAATATAAATCCACGTAAGGCACAACATTAAGCTACAAGAGGCATAACAAATCAGTAATTATAATTAAATAGTGAAATCTCGTAAACATCTTCCAAACGGTTAAACAATATGCAGGAAAACAACAGAAGAGTAAACACATAATAACTTCCCCTCGGGCACAGTAGCAGCAGAATCAGCCCCTCTAGCAAATGTCACAGAACAATACCAGCCCCTCGGGTTATATCTCATATCACGATGGGTACCCGCGCTCACTGGGGGTGTACAGACTCCGGGAGGGGCCCCTTACGGCCCAAGCGCAATATCAAGCCATCTCATGGCATCATAAATAGGCTCTCGGCCTCATATCAATATCTCAAGCCACCTCGTGGCGTACAATCTGAGGCCCTCGGCCTCATTATCATAATCAATGTATCAATGTTGCGGCGTGCAGCCCGACCCAAATGTATCCTCACAACACAGGCCCTCGGCCTTACTCAGTCAGAATCTCATAAGCCCCTCGGGCCACAGTAAAATATGAAGCTCAGCTCAAATACCTTTGAAAATATCAGTTAATGTGTTTAAAACAGAATAATACAGCTGAGTTTTTATGCCAATACCGATGAAAAGATTTGAGAAATACAGGAGGCGAGCACATTGGCATTCTTATTTACAGTATGATCACGACCGGGGTGTTTTTGAAGTTCGCACTGCTATCCATCAACATAGGGGGAATAATATACACACTATCAATGAAGCCAGCAGGTTGTGTTCATGTGGGAAATGGACCATCTACCACATGCCGTGCTCACATGCCATGAAGTGCTTTCAACAAACAGGTTTAGGGGCAACCAACTATGTTGATAGGCAATACAGTGTTGGTGCATACTTAAACATATATAGTGGGCAGTTACAGCCAATGGGTACTGAGCATTATTGGCCGTCGGAACCATTTAAAATGTTGTGTAACAAGGACTATTTGCAAGCTACAAGTGCAAAAGAAAACGCGCATACGGAACCAAATGGATGTTGGTGATACCGTTTATGCGCGTAAATGTGGCATATGCTCGCAAATAGGACACGACCGTCGTAAATGTCCTTCAGCTGGTATGGGTGGCGGTGGTAATCCAACTCCTGGTGCAAGTTCGTCTAATGTGCCCAACTATCAAGGATACACGTAGTGTTTTGTTTTCATAATATTTTTTGTAATAAGTGTCTGTACTTGTTTATGTTGCAAGATGTATCAAATAAAATTATGTTTCCACAGCCTTGTTACATCTTATTGATATTTAACATTTTTCAGTTGAGTAAATTAATGAATTTCTCCCTCCCGTTCATGTAATCAAAAATAGTATTGGATTAAAAAATGGAATATTTTTATGTTCACTTTCGATTTTCACTCTAAAATTATTAGAAAACTACACTGTCAGAGGAGGAAGATGTTTGATAAATAAGTGAATATATATAGTGCGGTTAAATACTACATTTTGTGTGTTGTCGTGTATATCTGAAAAGCTGTTCGACTACAAAAAAGTTGTTCCGTACCAGAAAGAATATTTAACACGCCAAGCATAGCGCGGCTAAATACTACGTTTTGTGTGAATATATATAGCGCGGTTAAATAATATATTTTGTGTGTTGTCTTGTCGATCTGAAAAGCTGCCCAACTGCGAAAAAGTTATTTCATATCAGAAAGAATATTTAACACGCCAAGCATAGCACGGTTAAATACTACGTTTTGTGTGATATATATGGAGCTGTTTACTACATTTTGTGTGTTGTATTGTCGATCTGAAAAGCTGCCCGACTGCAAAAAAGTTATTTCGTATCAGAAAGAATATTTAACACGCCAAGCATAGCGCGATTAAATACTACGTTTTGTGTGAATATATATAGCGCGGTTAAATACTACATTTTGTGTGTTGTCTTGTCGATCTAAAAAGCTGCCCAACTGCAAAAAAGCTATTTCGTATCAGAAAGAATATTTAACACGCCAAGCATAGCATGGTTAAATACTACGTTTTGTGTGAATATATATAACGCGGTTAAATACTACATTTTGTGTGTTGTCTTGCCTATAAATAACGGGCGCATTCTAGTTATTTTCTGCGCTTAACCATAACAAATAGCAAAACTTTCCATAAAAATAGGGTTTTTTTCTCGCTTTAACAAATGTCTGACCGCATGTATGTGCCAATGTGGCAAACGATGTATGATGGCGGACTGTTGGGATGACGGTCAAGTTAGGCGCAAATACTGGATGTGTGTGAACAGGTTTGGAGGCAACAATGGAAATTTTTGCAATTTTGAGGTATAGATTGATGAACCCTGTCAGCAGGAATGCTAGAAATAGTCTTTGCAGTTTCTTCATGATTTGACCAAAAAACAGTGGGAATATGAACGAGAATACAAACGAGAAGTTGCGGAGTTGAAGGAGAAACTCAAAGAGGTGGAAGAAGAAAAAAATAAGCTTCAAAAAAAATTTAAGTGGTTGGAGCAGAGAATACTAGGTGGTCGTGACTAAACAATGACATGTATGTGTTTAGTGTAGTATTTTATCTTTATGTTTCCCGTGTCATGTGTTTTCATTAGTTGTATTGAATTTAAGTTATATTAAGTTTCTATGTTTGTGTTTGTGTTGTAGTGTTGAAATAAAGAAGAAACGGGGAAATAAAAATATAATGCGCATATTATGTAAACATAAAAAAATTGTTATTATTATTTACATAAAATAATATTTACATAGCGTACATAAAATACAAAAAAAAAAATCAATGTGTCCCACGGCCTGTGTGCTTCAATGCAGCCGCTGGCATGAGATGTATCCCACCCCGCCCGGATACGCTATTAGGATCATCCTCATCGCGTCGCCTCTTTATCTGTATGATCGTCAGTAGTGCTGGCAGGATCGGTAGAAGGGGCTGTCGGTCCATCAGCAACCTACAAAAGAATAAGTCAACTCAGTATATGAAAATATATATTAGTAATGTACGTGTTAAGTCAAAAAAAATTTCTTACCATGGTCTCGTCGGGCTCCTGAATATAAGCATCCGTCGCATCCTGCTCAGCATCGCACAAAGTGGCCTCCATGACGGGCTGGATGAAGCCTTAATAAGAAAATTATAAAGATATTTATTGCGAATCAATGAGATAAAAACATATTTAAATTTAATAGTAATAAAAACATACCTGCTCCTGTGAAAGATCTACACCACCCGTCGACGATGAGCCATAACTCAGCCAGCGCGCACCATCCACATCTCGGGTCGGCCGATCCTCAGCAGCGGTCGATGGGCCTGAAAACATCTGCTCCCAATCATGTCCAGTAATGCTCGTGCCCGTGATCAACAATGGATCTGACGGGATCACCTGCGATGCGGCTGGAGTGAACGTCAGCTGAAGGCTATACGGCGGCATGTTGTTGGGACGCTCGTCTGGCTGATGGAGGTCACCTGCGGATCAGCTCCAACATCATCATCAGGTGCATGAACAGGTGCCTCAACTCCCCCTTGCTGGGGACCACCTCCTCGCCGGCCCTACGACCCCGCGGGACAGCCCTGCCTCGTGGGGCACCCCTATCTTGTGGGACATCCCTGCCTCGTCGTCCCCTAGCTCGTGGGACAGGCCTACCTCAATGGTAGTGCTCTGGCGCCACATAGCAGGGACATGCTCTAAGTGCTCGTCCTCTTTGGCTCGATGCAGTGTCCGGCAGCCATCTCTGTAACTTGCTGACCATACTCCTGCAAAGCGACCGCAGGATCGCCAGCGTGCTGCTGCATCTGCAGTCCCAACTGGTGGACTAAATGTAGGCCAATAGCCTGCATAACATGTAAAATATAAATTATGGAACGCTAGATCATAGTTATAAGTAATAATACCAAATAACATACCAGTGCCTCGTGCCTCCTAGCGTATAGAACGTACTGACCGCCAACTCGATGAATGGGATTCCCGACGATAAGTCGGGTAATGCCGTGGTACCAACCCATGTAATCATGCTCAGTATCCAGCCGTCTCGGTGAAGGAGGGCGGAATCAGGTCATATCGCCGGTCCTATGTAAATATCTGGTCCTGTAGCCATGCCAAAAATGTGACGTCCACCCGAGTACGATCATCCCGCTGGTAATGTGTGGTCTCCCAGGTGGGCCGCATAGGTACAAGCTGCGGACGGCCAAACTGGCGAAGTACCCGCTCGGTGGCATGATGCTCCACAATATCAAGGCAGAACAACGGGACGGAAGAGGCCCACATAAGTCAGCCGGCCGAGCAATAACAGGACAAGCCAGCTATCAACTCGTCGTTGTATGGCGTCCAGATGAACTATTAAGTAAGAACAGAAAACGTCAGTATACGCAACTTGTGTTTAGAGTGTATTACAAGTAAACTTAGATATACATTTACCTATGCACCATCCAGCAAATCCTATATATCCCTCAGCAAGGAGAGATTATGCCGAGCCTCGTACTCGCGCATGTATCCCCGCCGGAGAACCCACCTCCTAGCTAGAGGGAGCAACGCCGGTGGTACATCCGGATCTAATGGTGGTAGAGGTGGCTGCAACTGCAGGAACCGCTCCCAGACCCAAACCTAACATAAAAAGTTGACGTAAAATTAAAGATATATTTTTACTAGGTATGTTAAAATGAATAGAGTATTCGAATATATTGTCACCTGTAGTAGCGGCAAAAATCTAGCAACGTCACTCTAGGTGCCCATGCTCGCCCGGCACATATGCCTGTACAAGTAGGCGAGAACAGTAGAGCCCCAGCTGTACTGGGGTAAATGATCTAGCCACTCAAGATGATGAAGAAATCTCAAGCTGACTAGGTTCCCCGGAGTGTTCGGGAACAAGACCCCTCCAAACATAAGGAGTAGCAGCAACCTCGTATACCGGTCAACATGATAATCCGGTATATCGCCATCGATCTCAAGATGCAATGCCTCCAACCACTGTCGAATAGTCGTCAATGGAAAACAATTGGTCCCATGCAGTACATTCTCATCCTCTAGCCGGAAAGCAGTGAGCCGATGCAGCATGTCCAGGTACTGCACACGTGTCATCTCTCTCATGCCAGGCAGGAGAGCAATGGACAGTCCATCAACGGGCCGCCCATATAAAACCTCCACGTCCTGCAGTGTGTTGGTGGCCTCACTGATGGGCTGGTGGAATGTGTGCATCTTCGGTCGCCACCGCTCTATCAGGGCCGTGACCAAAGACCGATCGAGCTGCAACCGCCCGATCTCAATCATCCTGTAGAAACCCGTCCCCCGCAGGCGTGTGACTACACGATCATGGAGAACTCTATCATGCAGAAAGTCCCACATGTCGTCCACTCTCCTGGCGCGGAGAGTCTGGGTCAGTAACTCACCCTCCCATATGTGGGCGGACCTATAATCGCCTTGTAACGAGAGTAGCTCATCTCTGGAAGGTCCGGGATGAATAGGTGGCACCTTTATGTCGTCTACTGTAAATTAAACAACATTAATTACATGTTACTTTTATAATTTTATATGTTTTTTAGTAAATTAAATAATTAAATTTTATAATTGTACAATATTTAATTATGATGTATTCACATAAGGGTTCCAGGCTCGATATTGAGGCCCAGTAGCAGCAAGATATCCTAAATTCTTCTCTGTGTTAGTTTTATTATAATTTTATATGTTAGTTTGTAAATTAAATAATAAATTTTTATAAATAATTATTCACATATGATTTCCAGGCTCGATATTTGGAGCCCTGTAGCACCAATTTATCCCGATTTCTTCTATGTGTTAGTTTTATTATTTTACATGTTAGTTTGTAAATTAAATAATTATTTTTTATAAATTAAATATTCACAAATGGGTTAGTAGCACCAGTTTATCCTGAATTCTTCTATTTGTTAGTTTTATTATTTTACATGTTAGTTTTATAAATTAAATAATTAATTTTTATAATTAAATATTCACAAATAGGTTCCAGGCTCGATATTTGGAGCCCAGTAACACCAATTTATCCTGAATTCTTCTATTTGTTAGTTTTATTATTTTACATGTTAGTTTTATAAATTAAATAATTAATTTTTATAACTAAATATTCACAAATGGGTTCTAGGCTCGATATTTGGAGCCCAGTAGCACCAATTTAGTTTGTAAATTAAATAATTAAGTTTTATAAATAAATATTCACATATGGGTTCTAGGCTCGATATTTGGAGCCTAGTAGCACCAATTTATCCTGAATTCTTGAGTATAAGAGATATTTAAACTACAGGAAAACTACGCTAAAGGGCACTACATTTTACTATACTAAAAGGCACTACATTATACTACGCTAAAAGGCACTACATTTTACTACGCTAAAAGGCACCCTAAAAGACACTATATTACTAATCTTTAAGCAAATAAATAATTTAAACCAGATAAAATGCAACAAATACATTGTAATCACAAAAATACATATAAAACAGTAATAGTAATTTATTAACATTTTTATTAACAAATAATAACGATTTCACAATTTTTACATATTTTTTTTACAACATTAATATCTTAGTCCAGATAAAAATAACATACAATTTAATCGCAAAAATAACACAAAACAAGATACAACACATTCAATACGACTAATATGCATTATTTATATGAGTTTGGACATAAACTAAATCGGAATACCTCGAATTATGTTTTTCGGAAAGTTGAAGATTTAAAAATTTGACTCCAAAACAAGCAACCCACAACAATAGAAGGCTTGGCTAGGATGTGGGACCAGCAATATCTACTTTTTACGGGACGGGTGGGGTCCACGCGAGCTTTTTGGGACGTTAATGGAGGGGGAACCGCTGTATTTTTTTAAAATGAAGGGGGAGGGTATGGGTAGAAACGGGAAAGGGAAGGGGATCTTTTATTTATGTATATAAAATGCGGTTCATTACAGCATTTTATATAAAACGCGGTACTGAACCGCGCTTTATAAAAAAGTCTTATCAGCTTCCAGTAAAGCGCGGTATTCAACTGTGTTTTATATAAAACGCGGTTCATGACCACGTTTTATATAGAATGGTATCTTTTTTTTTTACATCTAAAAAAGTATTTTGAGTCCAAAAGAACCACATTTCGGCGCCGGACTGTACTCGAAAGTCTACTCGAGATCAGTACTAAAATAATCAGAGGTGCTTACATCATGAATGATGCCAGCATCAAATATCTCTATCATTGATAGAACTACGTATCAATCTTTATCTTTGGCCTAAAAGTCAAAAATTGGAATATGGCAGCTACAAGACCTCGTGCTTGATGACTCGTGATGAGAAGAGTCAAAATATCGTCGTGGATTTCTTTTCCATTTTTGGCATATTTAGAAGCTAAGTTCTACGTTTTTAAGTTCTACAGAGCGGTGCTGACTATGTTGTATAGGGTGGAATATTGGTCAGTCAAGAATTCTCATGTCCAAAAGATGAAGGTGGCTGAAATGAGGATGTTGAGATGAATATGCGGGTAGGGGCGGAGCCAATGTATAAGTTACGGGTTCGGCCAAACCCGGTAACTTTAGTTCAAATCCTATATTTGTCTTAAGAAATCAATTAAATATTTATAAATTATTGATTTAGAACCCAGAAACTCAAAATTATTAATAGATAGAATTAGAATGCGGGAAGCGAGACTTAGATGGTTCGGGCATGTGAAGAGGAGAGACACAGATGCACTGGTGAGGAGGTGTGAGAGGTTAGCCCTGGAGGGCCTAAGGAGAGAGGTAGAGGCAGGCCGGAGAAGTATTGGGGCGAGGCGATTAGGCAATATATGGTGTTGAAAATTAAGGAAGAGGCTTAGGATAGCTAGCCGAGCATTGTCCTTGTCGGTAACAGTAGCTTTAGTACGTGATTTAGTGTTACTTGTGTATTCTCGTACTCCTTAACTTACTTGTTATTGCTTCCGTGTCAACTTTCTGATTGCAGTAGCTAGTGTATTTAGTTTTGTATTTTTGCTTTGGTTTTCTAATTGGTATGCTTGTTGTTGTTGCCCTTCCTGTTACTTATTCTAAGCCGAGGGTCTTCCGGAAACAACTTCTCTGCCTTCTTAAAGGTAGGAGTAAGGTCTGCGTACATACTACCCTCCCAGACCCCACTTGTGGGATTACACTGAATTTGTTGTTGTTGTTGTTATTGTTGTTGGCATATTTAGAAGGAAAAACTATACAATGTAACAACTCTAAAAGATAGTAGCCGATAAATGTGTGTGTATATATATTGTATATACTTTTTGAATATTTGTTTAACAAATATAATTATTTTTGACCGACCGGCTAAATTATTTTTGACCGACCGGCTAAATGTGTATATATGTCAGAACTATAATCAGGTTTCGCTTTTGATATCTAAAATATTACACATACTGTGGAAAAGAGAAATGTTGGGGAAATTGCCGAAATTTGTTAGGGAGACGTGGGGTGAGTGAGACAGGATGTGGGGAATGTTAATTCTATAGTCAAACCTCTCTGTTTTGGTTTCACACCCAGTGTTTGAATATTTATATTAGAGCCTCATTATATCTAGATTCACGCCGAAAAGTTCTACATCGGGAAGTAAAGCGCCTCCTGACAAAGACAACTTCATACCCAGACATCAAACCCAAGACTTATGGTTAAGAACGAATGAGAGAGTTCATACCTCTCTATTGATATTAACCATCACAGCAGGACTGGATCTCTACTTTACCAAGATGTATTCTCTTCCTTTCACTGTTCTGTCTAAAGAATTGCATCTCTCCTTATTTGTTGGCCTTTTCCATTGATCTGTTATTAATTTGCTACATGTCTCTCTGAAGAATATTGAATTCTACTCCTGGATGAGGTAGACTTTTTTTTTCTAAGGGCTGTTCCAAATTCAAAGACCATTAAAGGTACTGCTTAATTTCATTAAGCTGCAATGTGACACCCAATTCTTGTACATACGTTTTAGAATTTGATTTCGTTAATTTCTTGCAAAGTGGAAAATTTCTTATTTTAGAAGTTTCATTGTTTGTGTTTCTCAAGTCGATCATTATGGGGATGGGGGCCTATGCCTAATCTAGTTCTTATTTTGGACTGTTCCACCATCAACTCTCTAAGAATATCCAGATTTACAAGTGGTCATTCAAAAATAGCCACAGTTCCTAAAGTAATCGAAATTTAGCCATTTTTCATGTAAAGATAAATCTAAACGAAAACATTGTTCAAAATCTGGAAAAATACTCCAGCATAATATACTGGAACTCCAGTATAATATACTGGAATTGCAACATAAGTATACTGGAGTTCCAGTATAATATATTGGTCCAGCATAATATGCTGGAAGTTCATACACAGGTGCTCCAATCTCCAGTATGTTATGCTGGAAGTTTCCGCGTGTTGGAGTTCCAGCATAATATGCTGGAAGTTCATATACAGGTGCACAGATCTCTACTATATTATGCTGGAACTTTCCGTGTTGCAGCAAAATAGTGACTATTTTTCAATGACTTTGTAAACGCTGGCTATTTTTGAATGACCAGTTCGAAAACTGGCTAGCCCGTGCTATTTTAACCTCTTCATGTGACACTTTCTTTTTTAACCTATTACAAAAATAATGATACTTTGGGGCAAGTGCACAGATAACTATTCTCAGGGATGCTATTCAGAGACTAACCGATAAATATTTTGTCCTGAAATCTTAAACAAAAAATCTTAACTTCAAGACAATTCATGACATTTTTGTTCTGAAAATTTGAACTGAAATTCAGGACACACTGGCTAATTCTTAAATAACAGCCCTTTAGAGTGGCTACCTTGTCATTTCTAATGATACTTTTCTATATTTAAGAAAAATTTAACTCTAAATTTTCCGTTCCGCCTAACATGATTTTATAGCCATATAAATGTCATAACATGCACATTTAAAAACCAAGTTCCAACATATTTCTTTCTTAAACTTCTGTGCATAATCAAACGCTTTCACATAACATGAGATGGAGGGAGTAAGCTCTATGTTAGTATAGAGGTAGATTCAGATAGGTTACACACCATGTCCTCCTTTATATGGGTCATTCAAAACTCTGAGACTTAACTAATTTTACAACCTAATCAAGAAAAAGATGCTACCTCTGCATCTATAAATCGATCAAGACTAGAAATAAGAGGACTAATATGTACATTGCATCTACTCTGAATCTACAGAAATGGTGTCATCAGCAGCAGGAAACTTGCGGAAACGAGCAAATACCCGGGAATATGGCATTTGTCTACTACTTGGAACTATTGACCTCTTTCGTTTCGAGGTAAATCCTTGCCCAGAAATTGCCTGAGACAACTCGTCCATATTCTTTTTCTCTCTGTCCCTGCTACTTTCGTCAGAAAACCTGTAAGATGAAATAGTAATTTCATGAATGAAGTGAACCCTGATTTTGTAAAGGCAGATTAATATGCGTGCCGTACTTCTAAAAGAATTAAAGAACTGAACCTTTGAAAAGAGTTGTGAGAACAAACAAACGTTTTTTCATAGCTTAACGCCTGAACCCAAGTTCATGTGGCCTCTTCTAATTTCACGCAGAAACCACAGGGCGAAGTAAAGGGAAGAAAGAGTAAACTTTGAAGGGACTTTTATTGAGGGTAGAACTTATTGTCTAATAGATTATTCTAAGGCCGTCGTGCGTAGATAGATACAGTCCCTTTCTCTTTAAAAATCACGATTCAATGAAAACTACAGAAATATCTTAATCTGAAATTGATGTGGAACTCAACAGCATAGGAAGGGACTTTTTCAAAAGGAAGAAACTATTCATTTTATAATCAACTACACTTTCTTCCCCAATTAATTCTACTGAAATGAAGCTCATCGTAGAAAAGGTAAATAGTGCAAGTATGAGATCGCAATGACTTGACTCCTAACTACAATCACAATAGATATTCAGTAAAAGGAAATGAATCCTTACCGTTCACGGATGATCTTAAATGCTTCTTTAGTTGCATAAGGAAGCCCAGTCTTTGGGTCACGATACCTGAACATTTCAATGATGAAAATAACACTTAATAGTACAACAAAGATCCAAATTAAAACTATTATATAAAGAAAGATATGTCATAGAGAGATGACTATACATCAACTAGAGCATCACACAAAGAGGGTCATGTACATATCTGTAATCTCTCTGCACTTTTTAGGCAATAAACAAGCGAAGCTTACAGAAACACAGACCAATTATATGAGAGAGCAAAGTATAGAGCTCCAATTTTAGATTCTGCACGTCTCTGTGTATGTGTGTGTGTGTGTGATAGAGAGGGAGGGGGGGGGGGGGGGAATCAAGGTAAGAAGAAACAAGGAAGCTGAGAAAAAATAGAATACGTTCAAAAGAACGAAAATAAAGGTGTACCCGTTCATGCCTGTACCATTACAGGAGAGATGACAGTTTGGAAGACAAACAAAAGGGATTAAGCCAGAACAGGCTAGAACTACAAGTTTTAATGGACACTTTGCAGTAGTACTGTAGCAGAGAGTTTGAAGACTAATGTACATGTATACTTCGAATCTTTTTGGTAAAAGAGTGGGATATTAGTTTATATAGAAACAATACATTACTTCTAGAGTGTATATATATAATGGTAAATGATTAGTATATATTGCCAAATGGTAAGAAATGTCGGTTGCTGCCAAGTTAAATGAGATGGAGGAATATTCATCTAGACTGAGCGAAGAAGCTTTCTAAGCAAGATAGAATGACATGATCCTGGATAGCACGGAGCATCTTATGGATTCCGAACAGTCAAAAGGACCATTGACTCCTAAGAACAACAGCATTGCTTGGAAGAGACCCGAAAATGAAGCTGCTGGATGGTGAATTGCGCCGTGATGGTTTAGTATGACGTGCTGGAAGTGCCGAGGTTGGATGTGTCACACCGAGACACGAGAAGACAAGTGGGCTGGAAATTACAACTTAGTGTGATGCGCTGAGCTTAAAGAATTGATCTAGTGCGCCAAGCTTGCCTGACGAATTGAGAGAATTTTACTTTCGGCAATTTTATTTTTTCTCAGGCATACGGAATAGATATATCACTAGTTGAACTCATTTTTGAAAGTAGTTTGGCATATTCAAAGTAGTTTGTGATGTTGGAAACTTTCTTATTCGGATTGAGCTTTGAAATTACTTTCAAGCTTTGATTCTTGACGGTAATTCTTTCTTCTTTAAATCTTTATATCTTTGGTTCTTGTTTGTTGTTCTTTGGGATGAATGATTCCATATATGATGAGTTATCATAGACGTTCAGTTAAGGTATGAGATTCTTTATGTTCTTCACTTCATGGGGAATTTATATTTTCTTATTTTTATGAATCAATTCTTTTAATTATTCCACTTGCGCGTATCCCGAATGGTATCAGTTGGTATCAAAGCTTTGCTCGAGCTTATTCTATAAAACTCAGTTCCTTAGCTCTTGTGTTAATTCAAAAGTCAAAAATTTTAATCTATTTTGATTATTGTTCTTATTTAGATTTGAGAAGAATTATCGGTAAAAACAC
Source organism: Nicotiana attenuata (assembly GCF_001879085.1). NCBI lineage: Eukaryota > Viridiplantae > Streptophyta > Magnoliopsida > Solanales > Solanaceae > Nicotiana > Nicotiana attenuata. The sequence goes on from NW_017671384.1 coordinate 32,107, forward strand.
ACACATATTTGTTTGATTGTTGGATAGTTTGAAGTTTTGCATTGTATGGGTAAATTGAGATGTTCTGTTGTTGGTTAACATTTGAGATTCTTGCTAAGAATGACCTAGTGCTAGTTCACATTAAAACGTTCTTAATATTTGAATTCAATTACCATTCGTGCCAATTCCCTTGTGTCTTCTTGTTTATTTCGTTGAATTTAATTGATTCGAGTCTGTTAGCTAAACGGTCCTTCTTTGTTTACATCAATTCCTTTCTAGAAATTGCCTCAGGAAATTCGTTACCTGTTGGTGATTTCAATGAGTTGAAACAAACTTTGAGGACTCCCACGGAGTGGAAAATGCTCAAGTGCATGGGATTATTAGAATGGAAAAAGCCATTAAAGAGCGAAAATTAGGATTATTATATTATTTATTTATTTTTGGTAAGGTACTTCCGCTCTATTGTTTTTGAGATGTCAAAATCAGGTGTTAAAGATGATTCAAGTGAAGCTAAGACTACAAAGCAGATTGGGGATACCAATGCCTTGCTGCACACACTTGCACAGCAAATTAATAACATGCAATAGCAGTTTCAAAAAGTATGGTGATCTCGCCAATATGAACCAGAGAATGGATCAAAATGAGGAGCGAATTGATAATATTGAGGAGAGATCATTCAGTACCACTACCCATTCCACCTCAAGCTGTGAGGAGGAATAGAGCATCAATCCAAGTACAATCATAGAATGACCCTTTGATGACATTGAAGATGATTTTCCAGATATGTAGATGAGGTGATAGGTATGACAAGGAAGCTGATACTAGACAGTGGTATACCAGCTTGCAGTTTTTTGGGTAATTTGGTAAGGAAAAGAATCAGAGATGTTTGAGGGGAAAAAGAGCTTAACAAAGTATCAGATACAGATGTTAGTATTTTTAGCTTTTTGGAGAAGCATGTTAAATGCATATGACGTAGATGCTTTGCCAAATTTCCTAGCTCCTTCATATTACAAGAGGAGTTTGAGTTTTTGTATTGTAGATACTTCGTACCTACTGGGAGCCTTTCATGGAATGAATATTTACTTTTCAAAAAAGCAAGTTAGAACTATAAGTTTTAATGATGATTGCTAGAATTCAGACACTTAATAAAAACAAATATCAATAAGAGAATGTGGAAATAACATGTTACCGTGCAGGCAATCCAGTAACTGCACAAACTGCCTTCTCGGGGTCTGTAAAGATGAAACCAGTCAATAATCATAAGCTGTCAGTGGTTTGGAACACGTGAAAGAACTAAACTGCAAAAATGATAAGACTTCAACAATCTTAGAAGCTCATATAGTAGCTCGAAAAAGAAGCAATAGTGTACTTATGTTCCAGAAAGCTAGTCTAAGATAACCAATGTAAACACCAGTTCCTCTTTCATCAAGGCTTTGTTTCCCCATTACTTGAGTATAGATTTATGAGGGAAAATAACTAAGCTAATGTTCAGGAAACTTGGAAAATAGAGAAAACAAGGTGACCTTCACCTAACTGCTGACATGAGTGGTAATTAGCTATCAGTGCACATTTTTGGTATTTGATTTATTCAAACCTCATACAGATAATAAGCAAGATAAGTGCTCAAACTCGAAAGAAATGTACTAAAATTGTCATCTCTTACCCAAAAACATTCATACTTTTTCTTTTAATATAGACTTGCTGACAACTAAGACTTCACAAAGTTCATAGTTCATACGGTTTTGACTGTGAAGAGAAAATAAGAACAAGTTTCATTAGAGAAGTTAGAGCTAGGAAAGTTTCTACTTTAAAAACTTTGACTTGAACCAACGACTCCTTTCCCTCCACTTATATTATCAGATGAAAAAAGCATAACATTTACTCATAAGGCTTTCATACAGCAAAACATCTTCCTAATACCAATCAGAGAGACTTCATGTGGCCACAGTATAGTTTTCTACGAGAAATGTTGCAAATTCGGGACCGTACAAAGTATTAGATGATAATTAGATGCTCAATTAGAAGGTTCAGGACAGCAAGATACATTCGTTGATATCATATGAACAATATGCTTTATGTGCATTCTGAAGGATTATATGTTTCCATAAATTCCATAAACACAGGGTAATTAGACCCTTACAATTAGTTCCACTTGGGCAAGCACATAGGTAACAATAATAACAACTAGGTAACCAGAAAGCTAACAGCAAGCAGTTACAGAACATTTACCTAAGAAAATCAGGTTTTTATCATAATGGAGTAAATTGTGATAAATAACATCTGAAAATACATTAGCAACATGGAATCACCCATACGCCTATGATGCTGATTGTTATGGCTATATAAACTCAGAGAGGAATGGAGTATATCAAGACTTGTAATTACATGGAGTGGAAGTTGTTGAAATCTGTGAATTGAAAGATGCTCCATTGACAAACTCTAGATAGGAAGAACCTGCAGAGAGCAAGACAACCTTAACATGCATGGTTCAGAATGATAGCAAAGAACTGAGTTTTCAAATGAATATCCAACAGAAAAACATTTCAAGTGGAAGCAGCTATAGTATATGAATGTTTTATTATATAGAGAAGAGAGTAAAGTTTTAGGGATCCTAAATATGGTAAGGTACTTGCCATGTCTGGATAAGTATCGTATCTGAGGGCCAGTGTAAACTGCTTTATGCACAATGGCTTTTTTCTTGACTTCTTCTTCCCTTGCTAAAACACGCTCCAAATTCCTCAGATTCATGACCTCTGCAGTTTTTTCCCAAGACAGGTTACATATAATTAGTGGAAAATGCACAGATAAGAACTGAAAGTAATCTTATTGAGTAAAGAAATGAATCCAAACCTGTTTGAGCTGCTTCAAGAAGCATCTCTTCTTGAGTCATCTTCTTTTCCTCACCTTCCTTTTTTCTTTTTATAGGCTGAAGAATCAGAAGCATAATCAGAAGATATTGACACAAACCAAATAGTGGTAGAAAATAAAAACAAAATCTAATTTCGGTGTCCAAGTAATGATTTCTGAAATCAAGAAAAACCAGCACGTGACACAGGATTACAAACTAACTAAACATACAAGAATAAAAGGGCTGTGTCCTAAGTCCAGAAAACAATTGTTGTGTTGGAGCTAACAATCCCTCTTTTGTACCTCTTGATGTCTTTTAATAAAACATCTTACTTCATCAAAAAAAAAAAAAGCGTGCTATATAAAAAATTATACGTAGTTAGTATTATTATGACAAATAGCATAGTACTGCAAGCACCAAACCTTCATTGTTGCCTGCAACGCTGCACGTATGGCTTCCCTTTCAGCTTGCTTTACAATGACAGCTGTTCTTGTTGATTTCCTAATTGTTCTTTCTTCTTCAATATCATCATGAGCATAATGATGTTCAGAAGGAGTGGACGGATCTGGATCTGGAGCTTTTTCATTTTCTTGGGGTGCCTTTTCTGACTTGGTAAGGTTTTTCTTTTTCTTTTTCTTCTTTGCAGATGGTTTTCCTGGAAAAATCAATCGCTTTTTGGTCCGTGTCCTGCCATAGAAAAGAGAAGAGTTATAATCTAATGACTGTTCATATGAAACAAAAACGACACTTCCCATCAACTTGAATGTGTGAAACCTGTCATCTGGTTCATTTTCTCCTTCTTCATCAGGCTCGGGTTCCTGAGACCAACAATAGGTCACTCATTTGCAACAGAGGTCACACGACAACAGAATTATCCATATAAACATAACCTTCCGAACTAGAGCTGCTAGTTCACCTGACCAAGCAGTCACTAAAATCTGTGTAATGAAAAGGTCAGTGATGAGAAATGGAACACTCTGGACTTACATCTTCATCAAAGTCACTATCGAAAACATCAACAGCTTCCCCTTCCTCTTCATATTCTATGTCATTCTCTTCCTGAGATGCATCCAAGCAAAAGCTCATTAAATTCAATTAGCAAAAATTGGCCAAACAAGCAGAAACCAAGTATTTTATGGAAGTTGTGTGGCTCTTGATTGCCAAACCAATTAAGAACTTAAAACTTGCACGCCCGATATCCAACCATGGATCGGAGATGTCAAGACCTAAGATTTGAGTCAAAAATTGCACTCCAGTTGGTGCTGCTGGGCATAATGGAGGCTGCAGTTACTATAATTATCATTATTATTTTAGAAAAGTAGAGTACAGAGGCTGCAGTTATTCCAGAGAAACAAACTTTCCGTTGTTATTTTCTTTCTAGAAGCACAATTAAACCTATACCTTAGAAAATTCAGTTTTCATCATATTTCTTTTCCTGCTGTAATGCTATTTTTTTGACTTGCCAGAGAAAGCAAAGATATGTAAATCTCTAAAAGCCAGTAGCAGTTGCACTTCACTCTGCCTCTACAATTCCCAATAAACACGCATCGGATACTAACGCTTCTGGTTTCTTAGTTCTCAAATTTTCCATCCGATAATCCATTTCATTGATTCGTAAATGTGATCATTTTGAGCCTTACAACAAGTTGGATAGGCATATTCTATGGAAACAAGAAGGGACCCCCAAATGGAAAAACCTCTGGGATAACTAAGAATTTGTTTTTTATGACATTGATGTCAGGGTCAGCTTGCACGCAACTCGACTATTCCACCAGGGACCTGCTATCTCCCTCCAGGACAGGTATCAGGCAACTCTACCGACCAAGACTTAGATGGAAATGAAATCATCTAAGTAGTATTTTTTTGCATCTTTTGGGATTTGAAGCTAAGACCTCATAGTTCTTATGCCACTTCGTTGAACACTACGCCACACCCTTGGGTGCTAAAAAAAATGATCTTTTTCATAAAATTGTAATAAATACCTTGTACACACAAACATTAAGCATAAGCTGCTACCTACTGGCTATAATTTGAAAGAGACACGTAAAAGAAGGACTAACATGTTAGTGAAACAACAGATACCTACATCCTTAAGAGCTTCCTGATTCCAGAAAAGTTCATCCTCTTCTAATTCGTCATCCAACAATTTGGTCATCCTGTAACAAAAATCCCATTTGAACAGGCAAATAAACTTAATTACACTCAAATTTTAGAAAAATAAACACAACAAACACTCCCAAAAAAGATTAAAAAAAAAATAATTGAAATTGGAATTCTTGATTTACCGTTTGCCTCTGGTAGCTCGAGAAGAACGATCGAGAAAAACAGCATTCTCCTCCTTATTGCTCTCCTCCATATTTGTGTTTCTTCGAATAAATTTGCTGGTGGGGATTTCAGAATCTTGCTTTTGGTTATCAAGTCAAAACCTTTACAGACACTTTGTCGAACAATTGGTGTTCGTTAAGCTATCAGATTCACAAGTAGCGGAGAAACTGCAATTTCCCTCTCTTTCCTTTTTTATTCGAGCAACGAAGTGTTCAAAATCAAATGCAATTGGTAGGGGTGTTCAAAGGAACTGGAAAACCGCACCAAACCGAAAAACCAAACCAAACTGATTAAAAAACCCAATTAGGTTTGGTTTGACTTGGTTTGGTATTGAGCAAAAAAATCTGAATTAAACCGACATATAAATATATAAATTTTATTTATATTTTTAAGACTTTGTAGTGATTTTTCTTTAGAAAATGTAGAAATATTTGGGATCCTCTCATGTATTAACCTTGAAAGCGTAAATTAACGAAAAATTATTGTTAGACGACTAAGAAAATAACTATCATGTGTTATTAAAAAATTTCTCCCATTAGAATATTTTAATAGATCATATGTTTGTCAATTTTTTCCATATTTACTAAATATATATTCACTTATCAAAGCTTTATCTATAATTTTAATAACATAAGATTGAAATAATATTCATGTAACAAAAAAACCCAAAAACCCGAAAAACCCGACAAAACCGAACCAATCCAAACCGATATAATTGGTTTGGTTTGGTTTTAATAGAAACCGAACCAACCCGGTCCATGTACACCCCTAGCACTTGGTATCTGCCTCTCGAGGTTTTGGCAAGTTTATAAGCTTGACAAACTTGCTTATACTTAATTTTTAGTTTATATATGCGCCTGGTAAATACCCAAAGTATTCAGCGAAAGGGGTCAAAATTGCCCTCTACTATTGTTTATTGGTTGCTTGTGCCACCTGTTACACTTTTCGGCCATTCTCATCCCTACCATTAACAAAGTTTGCAAAATTACCCCTAACCCTAACGCCCCTCCACTGTGGCAGCTGACCCGTCAATTTTATATCCATGTCAGCTGCCATGTCATCGACCCCACCAAATTAAAACCATAACATAAACGACCCCCACTCCTCACCTCTCCACCCTTTCTCTCATCTTCTCTCCCTCACCTCCTACCAAAATCGCCGGAAACTATGGCATTTCACCGAAAAATTTTCAGCGGGCAGAACTAACCTCCACGGTACTGGCTCCCCTCTTCGTCTTATTTCGCCTTCTTCCTGTTTCGTCATTCAAACAGCAACCCCATTCTCCGACAAGAAATTCAAATCAACTCACACAGACAAAAATTGCCGATAAGATTAAAAGCCGTCAAAGTATTACTACCGTAGCGTTACTCAATGCAGCCATGTCAGATCTTGTTGGCAAACACCCATTTTTTGGCATAAAAAATGTTTCTTCTCTTCATATCTTGCTTGATTGCTCTCATGGCACCATTGAAGAATTTGTAAAGAAAGCTTGAGAATATAAATGTATTGAGATTCATTGAAGTTTGAGCGAAATTGTTAGGTGGGTTTGTTTGTGATTTGAGGCTTGTTGATTTCTTAATCTTCATCGGCATCTTCGCCGGAGGTGCTTCATCTGCGACTGTACGCTTTATCCAAATCTTCATCTGAAAAACCTCTCACTGCCACCTCTTTTCGATCCCATTCAGAAAAAATAAGAAGCTATAGTCACCGCCAAAAGAGTCACTCTGATATCGGGGTCTGTTCTTTCTTTTGGTTTGTTCTTCATTTTATTCTGTTTGGTTCTTCATTGTTTTGCTGTGGATAAGAATGTGAAAAAAATGGAGGAGATACGGGTGGGGGGGGGGGGGGGTTATGTGAAGAAGGTGGGTCTGTTAATTAATGGTGGTGTTAATGGTGGCTGGTTAGTACCGATTTGGGAGATGTATTTGAAAGGAGACTAAAATCACCATACAAAGGATTTGGAAATGCTTGAAGAATATCTAATGGGTCTGACATGTTCTTCAGAAGTTACTGAATTTCAATTTATGTTACTTGAATATAATGTTGAGGCTGAAAATTGTTGATTAAATTCTGGTTTTGAAGCTATTTTGTGGTGAAATATTGAGGCTTTTGGGTGGTGAAGTTGCCGATGGAAGAAGAAATCGAAGGGGAAGAGAGGTATTGGAGGTGGTGAGGTTAATTATGTGGCATTTTTAATAGAGGGGTCCTAATGCTCTGATGGACAATTTCAATATGTGCAATTAGTTCAAAATCCCTTCAATTTTATTTGAGGATTAAATTACTTCCCATGCTGACATGGCATTTTATTTGGTGGGACCTACTGACTTGGCTGCTGACATGGACAAAATATTAGAAGGGTCAGCTGCCACAGTGGAGGGACGTTAGGGTTAGGAGTAATTTTGCAAACTTTGTTAACGGTAGGGACGAGAATGGCCGAAAAGTGTAACGGGTGGCACAAGCAACCAATAAATAATAGTAGAGGGGCAATTTTGACCCTTTTCCCAAGTATTTATAGGCCAAGTTGGTCGCTCCAACTTGTGATTTTAGCTTATAAGTACTTTTAGTTTGACCAAAGTAATTTATCTAAGGCGTAATGACTTACTAGCCACTTAAATTTGTAGGACTTTTAAAAGCCGATACATGAACTTGCACTTTTCCCATTTGAACATTCCAACTTGATGCAATAAATACTAATAAACACATTTGACCGTTTACTATGCCTATGTGGAAGCAGCACAACTGACATGGCTAAATTGTGTGCATATCACGCTACAAAGGCGCGTGGATAGTTATTATTTTTATTAAAAAAGAAAAAAAACACCTTTCCCTTTCCCTTCTATTTTCACCTCGTCTTCCCTACCAAACTCCCACCTCCCCTTTCCCCCTCCCCCTTCTATTCTACCATAGCCACTTCTAGCAAAACATAGAATACAACCCAAACAAAGGAAAAAGCTCAGAACCTTAGCACACCCCCAACGCACTCGCGTAACTCCTTCCGAGATAGCAACAACAAACTCACATAACCATGGGAAGTAAAATCGGAGCTTATGTTTACAGTCTCATTCAGCAGTGGAGCTGCTGATGAGATATTGGCCGTGTTAAAAGACGACAACTTTAAGAACCCTGAAAAGAAATTGGAAATTAAAAAGCTGTTAAACCCTATTTCGGACTAGGTGTTTGATAAGTTGGTGTCGATTGGGCGACTCATCACTGACTACCAATTAGATAGTCATGATGATGGCGATGAAGCTCTTGATTATGATGTTGGTGTAGCAGTTGAGTTTGAGGAGAATGAAGACGAAGAAGAAGATGAAGAGAGTGAGCTTGATGATGAAGAGGAGGATGATGTTGTGCTGGAAGCCGATGGTTCTGGCGCAATGCAGATGGGCAGTGGCATTGAGGAAGATGAGATGCAAGAGGTGGATGAAGGAATGGCTTTGAATGTTCAGGACATAGATGCTTATTGGCTTGAAAGAAAGATTTCTCAATCTTATCAGGAAGCTTATTATTTAGGCTGGTATACTAGAACTCGATTGAACTTCAGTCTCCATTATCGGAGCTTATGTTTACAGTCTCCATTATCGGAGCTTTTGTTTACAGTTCGTGAAGAAGGGAAATAGAAGAAAAAATAGAAATTTAATAAATTAATTTTGGAAAAGTACAGGGCCCACAAATTGGGACCTTGAACATACAGGTGTCAACAAAATGTGATTGAATGGATGATGTGGCTATATAGAATATTAAATTAAATCCATGTCAGCAGCAATTGAACAACACGCACCATCACAAGTGTTTATTAGTAGCCATTTTTTCAAGTAAAGGTGTTCAAATGGGAAACTCAAGAGTTCATATATCGGCTTTACAAACTGATGCAAGTTTAAGTGGCCAGGAAGCCATTTCGCCTTTATCTAAACTAAAAAGACTTTAATTTTCACTCTCTTGTTTCTCTCGGCACACGTTAACGTGGCCTTGCTAACGTACGCAGCCGGAAGCCATGGGAGGAACAGGACGACCTAAACGGAATCTTATGAAAATTCCGACTACTGATCCGAGATCAACAAATGGAAGGCAGTAATGGAGTTGTTTGTATAATCAAAAGGGGTGAGAATTAAAGAACCAACAGGAAACACTACTCCAAGGAGCATGCCAAGTGAGCATAGCAAGCTAGAATCAGATCCAACAAACAAAAATGGAAAGATGAAAGCAGTGATAGCTACACCTTTAGCTACTAGCGGACTAGGTTGTGGATCTGGGAGCGGGAAGGCACAGATGCAATTGAAGACGCCAAATAGCAATGAAATAGTGCCATGCAAAGCTGATACTGGAGAAATCCTCAAAGGTAGTGATCAAATTGAGAAGATAAGTGGGAATCAATCATGGGAAAATGTTGTAGCAGGGAATAAATTGTCAATGAGAGGCATGAATCTTCAATATATAGCACCAATGATTCAAGATGGGGAGAAAATTGTGAAGCTAGATCATGAGGATGTTGAGCAGGAAAATGCAAAGTGGAGCTCAGCAATAGTACTGTATGTAATTGGAGATTCACCTACCATAGGAGCAACGGAACGATTCATAAATTCAGTGGGTAAATTCTCCACCAAACCTCAGATCTATTATCATGATGAAGATTATTTTGTACTCAGATTTGCAAATTTGGAAGAAAGGAACCAAGTGTTATATACTGGGCCTCACACTATCAATAACCGTCCCATTGTGATGAAAGCATGGACACCAGACTTTAATCTGCATGATGAAGTACTGAGAACCATTCCTTTGCGGGTGAGGTTCCCAAATCTTCCACTCAATCTCTGGAGTATGAAGGCACTAAGCAAGATAGGGAGTGCATTGGGAAATCCAGTGTTTGCTGATAATTGTACAACCGGTACAGTTAGAATTTCTTATGCGAGAATGTTAATTGAGATAGACATCACCAAGCCCCTTCCTAGAATAGTGAAGATACAGGACCCAACGGGCAATACAATTGAACAAGAGATAAGTTATGATTGGGAGCCAACCTATTGCAACAAATGCCTAAAGATAGGGCACAATTGCAATGAAAACAGAATACAACAACCACAAAAGCAGGAATATAGAGGGAGAGAAAACAAAGGCAAACAGGTCTAGCAGAGGACTGTGAAAGATGGACCTAAAGACAATAATCAGGAGAAGGAGCAAACAATGAGGATGGAAATAATAAAACCACCAGAGAATAGACAGTGCAGATGCAAAACAACCTGAAGAAGAAGGATGGACAACAGTCAGCGGGAAATCGGCAGCAAGAATGGCTAAAGCAAAGCAAGCTGAAGAACAGACACTAGATGGCAATAATGGTTTTCAATCCTTACGGAGTGAACAAGAAACAAATGAACCAGGAACAAGCAGTATGCAGCTGAGGAGCTATGGGGCACAGGATATGTATCAGGATACCCAATTCATACCAGTATGAGTGTGGTCACATGGAATGTTAGAGGATTAAATAAAGCATACAAGCAAAAGGAGATAAAGGAGTTCATAAAGCAAAATAAAAAGGCAGTGATAGCCTTAGTAGAACACATAATAAAGGAACAGAAAGCTAGTAGTATAATCAGTAAAATTGCTCCTGGATGGCAGTGGATAACAAATTTCAGCAACAGCAATAAGAGCGGAATATGGGTACTATGGGATCCAAGAATATTTGAGTTTGAACCAATTGACATAGATGACCAAATCATACATAGACAGGTCAGAACACACTCAAGACTACTGGCATTTGGATTTACAGCAGTATATGGTTTGCATACTATAAAAGATAGATTGAGTATGTGGTAGAAATTAAGGCAGATAAATAGCTTGCAACAAGGACCATTGCTAGCAATGGGAGATTTTAATGCAGTATTAAATAGTCAGGATAGGCAGCATGGTACTATAATACAAGATATGGAAACAAAGGATTTTAGGGAGTTCATGAGTGACACAGGAATGAATGAATTACCTATTGTGAGAAGGGACTACACATGGACAAATAACTATACATACAACATAATAGATAAAGGATTGGTAAACATTGACTAGATGATGACAATGCCTAGCCTGAGTATACAAATCTTAGAACCTTCTTTCTCTGACCATTCCCCACTTCAGCTGATGATTTCACAAATGCAGAAGAAGAAAGCCAGTCCATTCAAATTTTTCAATTGCATTGCTGAGCATACTCAATTTATTCAAGAAGTAGATTAAGCATGGAGCACAACTGGGAAAGATGGGAAGCTACATGGAGTATGGAATAAATTAAAAAGAGTTAAGCAAGTTATTAAAGGGCTTAACACTCAACACTGCAACGGTGTTGAGGACAGAATCAAAATAATCAGAAGGGAGCCGAAGGAAGTCCAAGAGAAAATGAGCAGCAGATTGCTGAATGCAGAATTAATTGAGGAAGAAAAGGAACTAAAGAGAAAATTAGAGAAATGGATACTGATAGAGGAAAGTATCTATAGACAAAGGTCAAGAGTATAGTGGCTGAAGTTGGGTGATACTAACTCTGCATATTTCTTTGCTCATATGAAGAACAGGAACAGTTTGAATGGTATTCATGCTCTCACAAATGACATTGGGGTACAACTACATATGGAGGAGGAAATAGAGGCAGAAATACTTGGATACTATAAACAATTGCTAGGGTCAAATGGCCCTGCAATTCCAGCAATAGATCCAAATGTAATGCAAAGAGGGGCAGTGCTCAAAAGAGAACAACAAGTTAAACTGATCCAACCTGTCACCATACAAGAGATATGGAAAGCTCTACAGGACATAAATGATTTGAAGGCTCCAGGATATGATGGGCTCAATGTAGTTTTCTTCAAGAAGTCATGGCATATCATATGAGAGGAGGTAACACAAGTTGTGCTGAATTTCTTTGAGACATAACAGATGTTTAAGCCAATTAATTGTACCTCAATAACTCTAATTCCTAAAGTCAGAAACCCTGCTAATATCAAGGAGTATAAACCTATTTCATGTTGCACCACATCTATAAAATTATCTCAAAAGTCTTGACTAGTAGGTTACAATGAGTTATGAATGATCTAACAGATAAAACCCGGTCTGCTTTTGTCCCTGGAAGAGTAATTGTTGACAACATCATTCTAAGCCATGAATTAGTTAAAGGGTATGGAAGGAAAGGAGTATCACCTTGATGCATGATGAAGTTGGACATGCAGAAGGCATATGACTCACTTGAATGGTCATTTCTTGAGCAGGTTTATGCACTGGCTTTCCCATATCAGTTTGTGCAATGGATAATGACTTATGTGCAGAGTGTTACATATACTATCATGTTGAATGGCTCACCAACTCAGCCTTTTGAAGCCAGGAAAGGACTTAGGTAGAGGGATCCACTATCCCCCTTTTTTTTCTGCCGGCAATGGAGTACTTTACAAGAAGACTGAAGGCATTGCATCACATACCATATTTCAACTATCATCCTAAGTGTGCGAAGATGCAAATCATGCAGCTTGGATTTGCAGATGACCTTTTGTTATTTTGCAGGGGTGACATTGGCTCAATTAAACTACTATACAACTGATTTCTAGAGTTCTCAAAAGCCTCAGGATTGGAAATCAACAAGAAGAAAAGCTCCATATTCTTTAGTAGAGTATCACAAGATATGCAAGCAGACATACTGGAGTTCTTGGGCATTCAAAAAGGAGTTGCCAGTAAGATACCTGGGAGTACCTTTAAGTGCTAAAAGGGTCTCACTAGTTCAATGTCAATCTCTAATAGACAAACTAGTGGGCAGAATTACATCCTGGACAGCCAAGTTATTGTCATATGCAGGGCGACTTCAACTCATCAAAAGTGTATTGTTCTCCATTCAAACCTATTGAGCCCAGATATTCATGCTGTCAAAGAAGATTACCAAGTTGATTGAGGCAATTTGCAGGAGTTTCGTATGGACAGGGGATAACAACATTTCAAAGAAAGCTCTACTAGCTTGAGAGAAAGTTTGCCAACCTAGATCAGCAGGAGGTTTTAATATAATGGATATTGGTCTATGGAACAAAGCAGTTGTAAGAAAGCAATTCTGGAATCTATGCAAAGAAAGAACAAGCTATGGATACAATGGGTGCACTGCTACTACATAAAGAATAAACATATTTGGGATGTGCAATTGAACCAAGCATCATGGATTATGAGGAAGATAGTGAAAGCTAAAGAGAATTTTGAGACAACAGGATATACCTATAAAGATCTAAGGCAGATGCATGATTTCTCTATCAAGCACATATACCATAAATTGCGATGAGACTTTAGCAAAGTGAGTTGGAGGAAATTGGTATGTTGTATTCATGCTAACTCTGGTGGCAAATGGCAGACTATACACAAAGGATAGATTGCTAAAGTAGGGCATTCAAACTGATCAAACATGTCCTCTATGCACACAGGCAAATGAATCTATCCAACATCAATTCTTTGAGTGCCAATATGCGGCTGAACTATGGAAGAGGATGCTCAAATGGCAAGGTATTAGCAGGAACATATATGGTTGGTCTGAGGAGCTAGAATGGGCAGAAAACTTGACAAGAAACGGGAATGCAAAATAGAGCTGTTCAAGATGGTATTAGCAGGGTGTGTATATTTTGTTTGGCAAGAAAGGAATGCAAGACTATTTCAAGCTAAAGCGAGGAACCGGGAGATAATTGGCAAGCTAATAGTACAAGAAGTGCATTGTAGAAGCAGCAAGAAAGTAGGAAAAGCTCTAAGTAAACTGGATTAATATCCAATGTAATAGCTAGAAGTAACAAAAAGATAGCAATAGAATGAACAAGAGGGGGGGAGGGGGGGAGGAAGTACAGGAAGCATAGGAATATATGTAAGGGCTTTGTATTGATCGTAAATATTTTTCCTAGTATATAAAAGTTTAATTACCAAAAAAAAAAAGTTTTTGTTAGTTTATCCTTAATAATATTTTTTAGATATTATTAGAAATGCCCAAAAAAAATCATATTCATAAAGCAGAAACATAAACGCACTTCTATGAACGTGGAAAATATACCGGATTCGATTGGTCGATTCGAATTGGAATTGTCAAGTCATCCATAACTATTTAGTCAAAACAAGAATTCATTTTGATCGAACCGGCTAGTTTGCTTTGTTTATTGGTTTATTGTAGGGCATAAATGAGGAGCTAGACGAGTATCTGCAGAACCTCTACCCCACCGACTACATCTATCGCTGAACCAACTGAACATCCACTTGAAACGGCATAAAATATTTTTCCCAAAATAAATGTTCTAATTTTCTTCTCATTCCATATTCGTTGTTTATTTTTTTCTTTACAATTTTTTTTTAATTTATAATCTTTTGTAAAGTTTTTAAAGATATTCATTTTAATAAAAGAATTACTTATCAGTTTTTTTCTACCAAACACATCAACTGCTTATTATCAGTTTCAGCACGTCTATCCAAACACGTAAATATTTATATAAAAAAAAATACGTTTCAGCACTTAAAAGTTTTTCAGCACTTCAAGCTTATCAGTTATTTACAATCAGCTAATCCAAACAGGCTCTTAGTCGACGACTTTATCAATAATTTTCTTTAATTAATATATTTATTTTATTATACAGTATCCAATATACTTGGGCTTTTTTCACTTTTAGCCCGCACCAAAAACTATTTACATTTGGTAGCCGAAAAAATATATAAAATTTGTATATATTTTATATATAACATACGTATATATATTTTTCGGCTATTACTTTTAGAGCGGCTATACAAGTTCATTTTCCCATATATTTGATGCTCGTTAAAAAACAAAAATTATGCTTAACCAATTGATTTGCCACGTGAAGGAATTGAAAATAAAATGAGAGGATTTTAAATCGTAAATGTTATTTGACTTGTGTCAAAGTTTTTGATGAAATATTTTCAGTATTTTGCCACCATTTTGTAGTTGAATTTCATAAAATTTTACGTCTTACCATATAAATTATATTGTTTCTATAAAAATATCATGTAGTCACAATGCCAAAGTGAAAAAAGTAAAAATGTCACTTCAAGTTCGAGAACTATCTCATGAGCTAAAAATTTGCTTAATTCATAATTATCACTATTAAAAATAAAAAGTTTAAAATTTGAACTTATATTGGTTATATTGGAATTTGAGAAAAAGTCTAATATTTCTAAATTCATCATACAATTACAGAGTTTTAATTTCAATATTTCACTCTTAAGATCTACATCAATCACACTAAAATCATTTTTCAAAATTGATATGTCTATTTTCCTATTTATACCTTATTTTATTCCACTATATATGAAAAGAAAAATTATCATTTTTATTAGGGATTTTTACCTATCTATACACTATTTGCAACTTTATTACCCTCCCTACTAAAGTTTCAGTTTAATTACATGGTCATATACAATTTATCAATTATATACAAATAAGTTTTAAATGAGTATCCCTTTATATTAGGAATTGAATAAGGAATATCAGTTATTTCCTTATCCCTTTATACTTGCCCACTCTCTCTCTTCGTCTCTCTCTCTCTCTCTCTCTCTCTCTCTCTATATATATATATATATATATATATATATATATATATATATATATATATATATGTGTGTGTGTGTGTGTGTGTGTGTGTGTGTGTGTGTGTGTGTATCCGTCTCTCTGCTCTCTTTCTCTGTTTTTTCTCCCAATTTTTCTTCATTTGTTGCCTCTGTTTTTTATGTTTTCTTGTTGTATAGAGTTTTAATGGAATTCATCAATGGATTTCAATCATTTTAACTTAGCAATTTCCTTTCATGTTGCACAATTAGTGTTCAAATTGAAACTGTCAATCAACAAATTTTGAAGGTGTTTGACTCTCCACCATTGACAGCCATTAAAAAGCTTTGAAGCTTAGGATTTAGGTTTTCAAAAACCATTATTTGTTTGGAATGGGTGTTGTTGCAAACAATTGGGAATATTGTTTGGAGTTTATATCTCAGTTTTGATGGTGTTTTGGTGAAGGTTAGACTTGATTTGGCTGAATTTTAGATTGAATGTCACGACCTGAATTTCCCACCGTCGGGACAGTGATGGCGCCTAACATCGCACTCGCTAGGCAAGCCAACGTTAGAGAATTGTTCACCTTTTCCTTTACCTTTTTATAATTAAACAGTTAACAAAAACTAAATCAACAAAGCGGAAGTACATGAACTGATCATCCTTATACTATTGACAAAACCGAAATAATTACCACCTAGAAACTGGTGTCACAACTCACAAACATTCTATGAATACTACAAGTAAGGCTTTGAAAGAAAAATACATCTGTCCCGAAGGAAAATAAAACAGAAATGAGAAAAACATAGGAGGGGACGCCAAGGCCTGCGGACGCCAGCAGTACTACCTTGTGTCTCCTGAATGAAGT
The DNA here is from genome assembly GCF_001879085.1 of Nicotiana attenuata. Lineage (NCBI taxonomy): Eukaryota > Viridiplantae > Streptophyta > Magnoliopsida > Solanales > Solanaceae > Nicotiana > Nicotiana attenuata. The sequence goes on from NW_017671384.1 coordinate 48,661, forward strand.
ATCAGCAACCGACCTCTCGATCAACTAGTACCAGCTCCGAAATCTGCACAGAAAGTGCAGAGTGCAGTGTCAGTACAACCAACCCCATGTACTGGTAAGTGCCGAGCCTAACCTCGATGAAGTAGTGACGAGGCTACAGCGGAGCATATACAATATAACCTGCAACAGTATATAAAAGCAAAAAGGGAGCACAGAATGAACTGGAACTGTCACACCTCCTTTTTTACACACCTACCCCGAAGGATTATGTATAAGGGAGTTTTTCCATTTAAAGTGACATTATTCGAAATGGGATCATTTGTTTATTTTTTTTAGAGTCGCCACTTGGGATAGGATTGGCTTTTGGTGTCCCAAGTCACCGATTTAATTTAAATCCCAAATCGAGGAAAACTTCGACTTCCCAATTGGAGTCTGCGAACCAGAAATTCTGAATAAGGAATTCTGTTGACCCGAGGGAAGGTGTTAGGCACCCCCGGATCCCGTGGTTCTAGCACGGTCGCTTGAATTATTATAAATGGCTAAACATCTGGTTTTTATACACATTCCCACCCATAATGCAATTTTTGAGATTATTTACCGCTTTAACTATTTTTACGAAAGTGAACGCCGTTTAAGAGCGTGTCTTTGGATCACGTCACATGAAATGCACCCGGATCCTCAGCACCTCTTATTCGACGTTTTGGGATTTGGATTTGGGTCACATAAAATGCACACCCGTATTTAAGAAGGTAATATTATTTAAAAGCGCGCCTAGAGTAGCTAACGTCTTATTAACTTTGCGGGAGGCTATGAAAATTCGCTAAATGGCACGTCCCGAATTTCTAAAATAGTTTAATAAAACGCTTAATGAGGGCCCCGCAAATTTTGCATTTCGTGTAGCGAGGCTCATCTCAATTTATTTATTTAAAGGCTAGTCCTAAAGTAACTATAAGTTTCTATTTATTATTTGTCTCTAAAAGGGCTAATTAATTTGCATTTATGAATTCGGGTCTCAAGTTCAAGTCCGAATTCAAACAAAAGGACAGACCCTCTTAGTTTGAACCCGCTACCTAACTCAAAAACCTAAATTTATACTGCAAATTAATTTCCCATATTCCTAATGTAATTTTAAAAGGTTTTAACCCATAACAACTTTTGGGGGCCTTAGAGGCTTGGCCCCGTTCTGATAGATGAAGCCATCCAGACGCTGGGCCTCAACACAAGGCTGTTTAAAATTTAGGCCCCTTAAGAACAGGCCCGGTCCAGTTCTGCTATACAAATTAACTCAGTAAAACAAATGTAATTCAAAAGGAATTGTGATTTCAGATCTGCCATGGCTAAAGCATTTATATGAGTTAGGTGTCAAAAATACCGGAATTCTGCAAAATACTAATCACTTCTCTTTGATTTCAATTAATCTACACGTTTGTTTATTCACCCTAAACGCTGATTCCTGGAATTTAGCAACAAACCAGACTTCAATTGCATAAGTTCATATAAACTACTCAATGGTTGAAACCTGAACGGCTACTGGAGTTCTATCCAAATTAACACGAATTTAAGTGTTGAAAATCTCTAATAAACAGTCCAATTTATACAGTTTTGAATGTCCCAAAATACTACTGAAGCTAACATTTCCAAACAGGTTTATAAACCAAAACACGATTAATACATCATTGGTCTACATAACAAACAGGAAACTACAATCACTGTTAATACTAATATGAAGCTAATAAAATAGAGAAATCGCTTCATTTCATCTCCAACTTGAATTCACATTGCAGAGTTCAAATATATGTACCTGGAAATTAGAGAAAAGTAAGAAGAAGGAAGAGTCAGCAGCAGTACACAGCAGTCAGCAACTCGAATCAGCAATACATAAAACCAATCTCAAGACCAAAGTGATATCACAGCCCCAGGAAAATTAACAGAGAATCAGCAGCAATAAAATAGCCGAAAACAGCATGAGCTAGACCCAAAATGACTTGAAATTGAAGCTAGAACAGTAGGAAACTCAGATGAAAATCAGCTTGCAATCAAACTCAGAGTTTAAGGCAACAACATTATTTTTTTTTGAAATTTTTTTTTACTAGATTTTGTATGTTTTTGGATTTTCAGCAGGAGGTAAGACCTAAGGTGATGATTTCTACAGCTATACAATCTCAAATTTGAACCTCTCGAATGTTGAGGCTCAAATTTGAATTTCAGAATTGAGGAAGGGAATTTTTAAGAGCTGGAGAGCTTTTTTTTTTTTGGATTTTTCAGAATCTAAAACATCTTTTTTTTTGGGGGAATTTTCAGATTGTTCAAAACCTGTTAAACAAGGCAATGGTGTGCCCTTTTATAGGCAAAGTCTAGGGCTACCTTCAGATTTTCAGTTTTCTTTTTGGTCCTTACTCATTTTCAGCTTTTAGTCCCTTATTTTTTAACTTGCTACCCAAGTTACTATCCTAAACTTGCTGAAATCTAACTTGAGCCCTATTCTAGAAGCTTCTAGAGAATTCTATCTTAGTTACTACAAGATTCCTTCTCTTTGAAATGCCTAACTTACCCTTTTATCAACTGAAATTACCAAATCAACCAAACTAACTCTGAAAATTAGTTAACCCTAGTTCGAACTAACCAAGGTTACTCAAACAAGGGTTAGCCTAGTCAACTATACCCAAACAACTAAACTAAGCTTAAGGATTATTTGAAAACAAACATGGAACTAAAGAACGACCACTGATTAAATTGAAATGAACTAAACTAAGCTAATCAACTAACTAATATAGGATTACTAGTTAAGCGAACCAAAACCAAACAGTGCCCAAGCAGGACCAATTAAAGATCATCAAGAATCTGTCCAAAACACAAAAACCAAACTTAATAGAATAAACTTAAATCATACATGAAGAAAATTTAAGCAAGACAAAATGTAAACGAAATTCTGAACATGATTAACCCTAATTTAAAGAACTTAAATCACAACTAATATTAGCAAACGACAGATTATTACTATTGATTAACAGAAAAGCAAACAAATAAAAAGACAAATCCACACACTTAAACACTGTTTCGGACGAGTTGATAAGAAAAGATGAGAAAAAACAAACAAACCAAACCCTAAATTAACTAATCAGAAAAGAACGACAAGCATGAAGGAGAAGCTAACTCTGAATAATGGAGAAAAATAAAGAAAACTTACTCACTAAAACCCTAAGGGTTCTGCTCCCCTTTTAAATTTGAAAAATCAATCAGCTCCGGTGAAGTTCAAGTGCTACTGATGATGGATTCGTCATGAAGGAGGTGAGGAGGTCGTGTGACATCAATTTGATGAGATTTGGAGGCATTTTAGGGTTTAGGCCGAGTTTTTTGATTTAAAATTCGAGGATATGTAGGGGGATCCAAACGAAGATGGCCATGGATTTGGGAAAGAAGGCCTTGGGGAGAACACATGGTGTAAAACTTGGGGTCATTTGGTGGTGGCGCCGCCGTGGGCGGCGAAGGCGGCGCCTAGGGTTTACAGATTCGAGGGTTTTGGTTGGGGTTTGAGGTAAGATGAGGGTGGATTTGGGAAGAGGGGGGCGAGGAGAGAAGACGGTGCCAAATTTAGGCGTCATTGGACGCCGGCCGCCGCTGTGAGGCGGTTTCCGGCGGCGGCGTAAGGCGGAGCCGGCGGGGAACGACGAGTACGAGGAAGGAGGGTCTGTCTCTAGGGTTGAGACAATGTTCGGACAATTTTATTTTAAAACCAAGATCAACTCAGGGCCGTTGGATTGGGAAGGATGAAGGGTCCAGATAATTTGCTATTTCTTGACTCAAAACGACGTAGTATTCCTCTTATATACGTCGTTTCGTTGGTCTCAAAGCATGGGTGCTGGACCGGGTATGGGTGCCGGATTTTTGGGCTTGTTTGGGCGGATTTTCAATTGGGCTGAGGGGAATAATTGTTTTAGCCCAAAAGTCTATTTCCTCCTTTTCATTTTTCTTCATTCCAATTTTCTTTTAATCCCTTTTTATTTATTTGTACTTTACTATTATTATTATTATTATTTTTTCTTTTTGGAATTTTCTGATTTTATTATGTAAAATAACTTCTCCTAAAATAAGACCCAAATCAAATCTAAGGTGAGACTAATTAACTAATTCCTAATCAAAATGTAAAATTTAAAATTGTAAAAAGGCTATTTTTGTTATTTTCTCTTATTTAGTAATATTAATTAACTAGTAAAACTAAAAATATAAAAATCAAATTTTAGATGCAAATGTACTATTTTTGTATTTTTTTTTATGAATTATGCCAACTAAAAATGCACACAAAAATGCAATTAAATTCTAAAATCAAAGAAAAATCCTAATTTTATGAATTTATGGAGTAGTTAAAGTGAGGCAAAAATCACTGCTCACAGAACAATATCTAGCAACAAAGTAAATACGGAACCCAAATGTCTTGCCAGTACTCAGCTATAACCAATCTTAAGAGAGTTACAATACTACAGGATAAATCACAGCAGAAGAAGAATATATAAACAACAAATGATGCGGCGCGCATCCCGATCCCACCATATAATCAATAACAATATGAACATCCACCCTTATTACTCCTTGTTGCGGCATGCAACCCGATCCCACCAGTTCCACCCTTATTACTCCTCAATATATATACCCTTATTCTTCCTGTTGCGGCGTGCAACCCGATTTCCACCTGTCCACCTTTATTATCTCCTTGTTGCGGCGCGCAACCCGATCCCACCAGACAATCACATTTTACCCTTATTCCTCCTGTTGCGGCGTGCAACCCGATCCCACCATATCAGTTACCAATCACAAAATAAGAACTAGTATTTCACAATTTAGCTCAAAATCCTCCACAACATTTATACCTCAAACCAAAAAGAACGGGAGATCTATACAGTTATGAAACTTCACCAGTTAATACTAGGGTTGTGCACGGATTAGATCGGATTTAGCATAATTTCGGATTCGGATTTCGGATTTCGGATTGTAAAAGGGCAATCGAATCCGATCCGAATAACATTGGATCGGATCGGATTTTGAAACTTTGGATCGGATATTTTTCGGATTGTCGGATCGGATTGTCGCATAATTATCCTATGTTAGATTTTATTCTATACTGTAATCTGTATACTCAAACTATTACTTTTAATGCTATGATCAAGAAAACAATATATCAAATTATTGATTCATTTCCAACTTCTATTATCTACTTCATTTCCTTGAAACAAAACAATATATCAAATTAACAGAATGGCTTCTTCTAGCAACTATTCAATCCTTTTCTTGATCATAGCATTATTTTCCTTATCAAGCATCAACACAAGCAATGCAGCTCGCAACCTACTGCAACTTCCAAACTTGCCAACAATACCGTCACTGCCTCAGTTGCCTAAAATTCCCAACTTGCCAACAGCAGTCACAGTTGCCAACACTTCCGACAGGGTGGTTCTCTACTACAGTGTAGTTTACAAATATAATTTCAACAGAAATTTTACACTTTAACTTGATAAAGAGCAAACTTCATTTCAAATGAGACCTAAACTTTAGGCCGGAATTCAATTCCAAAAGCTTCTAACATTTGAACTTCTATCAGAGGTTCTATTTGACCATATTTCTGCAAACTAAAGTCCACTTCTGAATATTCACTTAACAATGAAGAAAATACTTTCCCGGATAACTGAAACATCACCTGCTCTTGACCGGAAATCGTTTGTGAAGACTTGAGAGGACTTGGAGTTCACTGACTTGAGACTTCGAGAGGACTGAGATGAAGAGTGAAGACGGCGGAAGCTTGGTCGGCGTCAGACTGAGATGAAGACTTCGAGTTCGAGAGGACTGAGGAATAGATCTGTGAAGAGAGGCGGAAGAGACTAGAGACTCAACATCGATATAACCTAGGGTCAGTCTCCGATAAATGAATATAAGGTTACTTAACCCTAAAATTTTTGGATAGTATTTATATATAGGTCATATAACTTCGGATTTCGGATCGGATCGGATTAAAAATATGTCAATCCGAATCCAATCCGAAAATCCAAAATTTTATAAAACATAATCCGTATCTAATCCGAAAATCCGAAATCTGAAATCCGAAAATCCGAAATAGAGTGGATCGGATCGGATTTCGGATATCCGATCCAAATGCACAGCCCTAGTTAATACTACATAGCGAGACCAACCAAAGTGTACATGAAGCACCAATAAACCAACTCAAACCAACAATGTAATATAAGGAAACTACGGAACAATTAATACCTTCAATAGAGAAAACAACATTTAACAAGAAGCAATTAGTCATGGAAGCATCAATAAGCAAGTAGCAGTTAAGACAGGAAAACAATATATTAGGAACGGGGAAGGGAACGTGCTAAATAGATAATTTGGCGGCGCATAGGTACTCGTCACCACACCTATACGCCACACACGTGGAATTTCACATAGCAATTAAGTCGGGGATCCCTAATCTCTCGAGTCAAGGTTAGACCAAACACTTTTACCTCAATCAAACGGCTAACTTAAAGCTCAATTATCGCTTTTCCTCAAGATTTCACCTCCAATCCACTCGTATCTAGTCATAATTAACTTAATAACATCAACTACCGCTAAAGAAATCAATTCTAATGCATAATTATAGGTTTCCCAACATTCTTCCCAAAAAGTCAAAAACCGACCCCGGGCCCGCTTGGTCAAAACTCGATGTTCGGACCAAAACCCATTCACCCATTCACCCACGAGCCCAAATATGTAATTAGTTTCGGAATCCGACCTCAATTTAAGGTCTAAATCCCCAAATTTGAAATTCCTAAGTTCTACCCAAAGATCCCCATTCTACCATGAAAACCCTAGATTCTAAGATGAAATCTTGTGAAAGAAGTAAAAGAGTGAAAGAAAGGAATTAAGAATCACTTACTTATGATTTGGGGAAGAAAAAGTATTTGAAAAATCGCCTCTTATGCTCTAGGGTTTTGAAAAAGTGAAAAATGGATGAAAAGTCCCGTTTATATAGCACCTCCGGATCCTCACTACGCGGTCCGCTAAACCCCGGGCGTGGCCGCGAACCTCCACCGCGGTCCGCGAAATTATGGGTGCGGCCATTACCCAAATCTTAGCAGAAACACCCACATACTTCCAAACACTCCTCACCCCCAATACCATAGTACCACCCTCAGGTCTAAGAACCACATCTTGACCAATACAAGCAGCCCAACTGATGATTCATCACAGAAACACACAAATTCTCACACTACACAGCTCGTACACTGAACCATCAATAACTCAATTACGTAACACAAATAAGGAAAAGCAAAGTAGAAGAATTTTCTAACAAGTGTAACATGAGCAACAACAAAAATATAGTTTTCATCAAATTGTTCCACAGAGGAAAAACAGGACCCCAAATAAACACAAGGAAAGGGTATCTCATATAACATCCGCTGCGGCGTGCAGCCCGCTCCCAAATACTCATCAAGCCAAAATGCTCGAGCTCACTGAACATAAATACTGATATCAAGTACAACAAGGTGCATAAATAAAACTGTGGGAAAATAAATGAAAGTGTTAACACATGAAAGAAGCAAGTACAACTAAGGTGCACCAAGCAAATCAACATCACGAGGGCTATCTCGCCCGTATCGCCGTAAGGCCTGAACAGGATTACTACTTGCGGGGAAAATAGTTATACAACCTCGCCATCAAACACATCATAAAAGAGTAGCACATATCATAGGCTAGGGCACAAATAATATCCATTCTGCCTGATAACATAACCAAAATGACGATCTCACGGGAGCACTCAAACTTGATCTGATACAGGATACATATTCTCATTGAGCTTTCAAATAGCCCCCAACCAAATCCTGATTATTTTCAAATAGGTAAATATCCTTTCCAAAAATTCACAGCGACCTATCAATCATGCATGCTATTAACTACCTCATCCTCAACGTTTCTCCACAATCCGCAAATAGGAAATAATTCACATATGAGGGCATCTAGCCCCAAAACCTCAGGAATACCAAAATTTCCATACTCTAACTCCACTACGCAAACAAATGGCTGATATATCACTTACACCCTATCATTCTGCTGAAGCACTCATATAGAGTTTCTGACCGCGTAACGAAATATGAACCTCGAAAGCCTTAAAACCCAGTAATCACCCTGCTACCAGCCACGCACTACAAATCAAAACTCAAGGTCCTTTCCAAAAATGCACACTCTTCACATATAATAGCCAACAATGCCAACGCTCTATTAATTTCAGATAACGATTCGGGAGAAACCGCGATGTACCACATATTCCTTATGCCCATAGTAGACACCCAACTCAAGCCGTAGTCAACTGTTGAGAACCCTCCGAGATCCGCCCGCACGCAACCAAACCATCAGGACAGCACCTCCCTAACTCAACCGAGTCACACAAACCGCCCAATCCAAGAGTGCTGCCACAAATGCCAGTAGAGAATTCCCATTCAAAAGGACCATTTACTTCCATGGCTATGCTGACCCAATACTACTAAACTGACTCGTTTCTTCGGATAGTCGATATACAATAACTCCCATCAAAGCCCCACATACAGATGACTCTAGCATGAACTACGTAGCAAGAAACTCATAGACCACCGCATTACCTCTGAAGCACCCCGTTCTGCCACAACCACGATGCCCACGCTGAATAGACCTCCTGTGAATCTGAAGTTGTTCCTCCGACTCCCCTAGATACTGAAATGTAGATCCATTATTGACGTAGAAATACTGTAAGCCCCAGCATCATCCCGTGCGAGATCTCAGACCCTGGTCATACCCCAAATCCGGGAATCTACCAATACCACATATACACATACCTCAGGCTAAGATTGATACAAATCTGATTCCGCAATCTGAATGCCGCTATTGGACTCCTCCACTTGGCGCAAAGCCATAGAAAACAAAGTCTGATGATCCGCAAAACTAACCTTCAAAGCTCGTACAACATAAATCACGAGGTACTCTAATACCACCAACTATTCCCAATCAACACCCACTTCATGGCCTTGCCACAATCGCGACAACTAGTCAACCAATTAAACCTTACCAGCTCGCAGCCTGAAGCAGGTGCCGGAAACCGCTGCGCCTCCATACGAACAATTGAATAGTCTCTTAATGCCTCTGTATCTTCAGTCTGGACGACACGTCGAGGCAATGCCTGAGCATCCCTGACTCCTTTGTAGCTTGTCTGTAGCATCACGAACCACTGGCGCATAGCGAACGCTGAGAGCGTAATATTATACACGAGTAGATGTAGAGGGGCATAAGTCAGGTACTTCGAGCTGAATTAATATCGCACGATAAGAAATGAAAAGGTGGAATTTCCTAACAGTTCTGTAGCCTCTCGAAGATAAGTACAGACGTCTCCATACCGATCTGCAAGACTCTACTAAACCTGCTTATGACTCGTAGCACCCATGAATCTAGAGCTCTGATACCAACTTGTCACGACCCAAAATCCCTCCTAAGGGGTCGTGATGGCACCTAGTCTCTAAACTAGGTAAGCCTAACATTTACAGAAATAACATTAATATTTACTAACTTCAAATTAAATAGCTCTCAATAAATCACAATTCCCAAAATCGGTGGTACAAGTCATAAGCCTTTCTAAGAGTAATTATACAAAATATACAACACTGATCCAGAACGAGAAGGAATCAATGGAACGTAAATACAAACGAAGGTGACTCCGAGGCCTGCGAACGCAGCAACAGGTTACCGTGAGTCTCCACCGCGACAACCCGCATAGCTACTATCGATCAGTACCTGGATCTGTACACAAAAATGTACAGAAGTGTAGTATGAGCACACCACGGCGGTGCCCAGTAAGTATCAAGACTAACCTCGGTGGGGTAGTAACGAGGAACAATCAAGACACCTACTGGTCAAATGAAATGAACAAGATATGATAATAAAATATCGCGATAAAGATAACGAGGTAATATCAACAACGGAAAGAAATCAAAATACAACAGTAAGAACAATAAAGGAGAACGCGGGTAGTAACAAACGATAACCAAGTAAATCAACACTGACATAACAGGAATAGAGACGAGTAAGAGTGTATTCAATTAACGAAGGAAACACCCACTCAATCAATCGCATCATGTCTAATACACAATACCGACCATCTCAATCCTCGATTTCTCATATAATAATCTCAACTTCCGAATTTTCCGCACACATGGCACCTTGTGCCCCCATCTTTTCCATTTCACTTTTAACAACAGAATCCACATGCTATACAATACATAATGTCCGTACAATGCACTTAATATGTCCAGGAAGTCCCATTTACCTAATATAAGTAAAATTACATTTTCTGAACTAATTGGGAAAGCCAGCGAGAAAAGGTGAAATTATTTATTTTGAAATTATTTGAGTAAGGAAAGTACCCCTTTTAATTTAAAAGTACAACATTAGATGGATTATTACCTTGAACATAAGATTTTATAACTTAAAACTTAGTAGAAATACATTTTTTAAGTAAAATACGACCTCAAACGGTTTAAAGGGATATAATTGAGAAACTAATTAAATTACGGCTGTAACAGTTATTGAAGTTTAAAGTATTGGAATATATATATATATATATATATATATATATATATATATATATATATATATATATACACATAAATACGGTGAGGTATTGAAAACATTGTATGTTCTAACACAAAGGATCACAGCAATAAAGAAATTTAAACAGTTTAAACACTTGAATTGATAACAACAAATAAACACAGCAGTAGAAAGTGCACGACACCGCCTTCCGTGATTTTACTCTTGTTCTCACCATAAGAGGCAATATTCACTTTTGTTCTTTCTTGTTGCGGCGTGCAACCCGATCCCAATCATATAGTACCGTTGGGGCGTGCAACCCGATCCCAATCATATAGTACTGTTGCGGCGTGCAACCCGATCCAAATCATATAATATTATTGCGGCGCACAACCTGATCCATTTAATATTGTTGCGGCGTGCAACCCGATCCATTTAATATTGTTGCGGAGTGCAACCCGGTCCATATAATATTTTTGCGGCGTGCAACCCGATCCATTTAATATACAAATCAACACTAATCACAAAAGAATTCCGACAAGGGAACAACATGGAAACAACCATATCCCGGCAAGGGAGTCAACAACAAGAGTAAACACATCCCGGCAAGGGAACCAACAGTAAGAATTAAATATGTCCCGGCAAGGGAATCAGCTATAACCAAACTTGTACGATAATTAACTTCACAATGAAACCTCAACTAAACAACAAGACACAAAAAGCACGTGATAACTACACCGGTAATCACAACAATTGGACATGTAACCTATTTGTACGAAGTCATAGAGAAACTCACAATCAAGAAGTATCAAAACAAAAAGGAAGGCGATCACTTCAATTAAGGCAATTAAGGGTCAATGCAACACGTAGGAATTCGAGGAAAGCTAGCAACATCATATGAAGCATATAGAGACAATTTAAGCAATTATTAAACTCAATCATAACGGAATACTCTCCACATATTGAACATAAGGACCTAAGAACCCTAAAACATATTTCCTACAAATAAGTCCGAGCACACACTCGTCACCTCGTATGCACAGACTACAATTAGCATAGAAGACTCAATTCCTAAGGGGAAGTCCCCCACACAAGGTTAGGCAAGATACTTACCTCAATACGGCCAATTCAATACTCAATTTAGCTTTTTCCTTTACCAATTCACCAACGCTCGGCTCAATCAGGGTATGCACTTCTTGGATTGGATGAGGGTGCAAGGACTCCAATGACTTCACATTTCCCCACAACTTGCGAAACCCAAGACCTTTTCTAGTGGCTAAAGTGGAAGTCAAATCCTTAGTGAAAAGAGTAGTAGCAGTATATTGAACAAGATCATCATTGGACTTGACAAGAATTAAGTGAACGAGCAATGAGGCAAATGATAACACTAGCCCTCCTTGTGCCGCCCATTTTATTTTCAATTTCAACCCTCAATAATTTAATCCAACAATGCGATAAAATCTGCCCACCAGATCTGCGAACTCAATTTATTAACAGAAGAAAAACGTCTATATGTTGAGAAGTAGTAATAATAATTAAGCTTATGACCGATAGAATTTCAAGGGAATTAGACCAACTCTTGGAGTAAGATAATTGGATCTAGGAATATGGATAAAGAGTTGAAGTGCTTATGAAGGAACTTTTAAATTTGTCTTATTAGATCTTGGAGAAATTGAATAGGGAGTTAATCTGGTAGGAGGAAAGAGAGAGTGGTTAGTGAAGGCTGATTCAAAGAAGGGATTAAGCAGGTTTGCGAAGATGGGTACTGCCCGCAGGGACGGATGCGAGATGAGAGCTCTCATTCCTTTTTCTGGAACGCCACACACACAGGTGAGTTCTAATTTACCTATTCCAAATTTCAAAACCACAATCCGGACCCAATAACCTTAAAGTCAAACCATGGTCAACCTTAGGAGGATTTTAAACCTTTAAATTGCCAAATTTCGCCAAATGATGCCGAACCTTTTAGAAATATCCAAATGAAGTTCCGGGCATACGCCTATGTCCAAAATCACTATCCGAACCTACCGGAACCATCGAAACTCCGGCCCGAGGTCAAATATTCAAAAGTCAAACCCTGGGTCAATTTCTTCAACTTCGGGCCTAAAATGAGATTCACTCCTACAATCCCTTTCCGGCCCTCTCAAAACCCGAACCGGTGATGCACACAAGTCGTAATACACTGTGTGAAGCTACTCGTGACCTCAAACTGCCAAACCGGAGCGATTGCTCAAAACGACCAGTCGGGTCGTTACATGAGACCTGCAATCTCTGCAACTATCCAACACCAGGTCTTTTCGTAAGTCTAGATATCCCGTAGCCTATCCGAAACTCACCCAAGCCCTCGGGGCTCCAAACCAAACACGCACCTAAGTCTTAACACATCATACGGACTTGCTCGCACGACCAAATCGTCAACATAACACCTAGAACTGCGAATTCAATCACCACAACACATGAAATTTTTAAGATAGTTTCAGAACTTATATTTTCTCAACCAAAGGTCCGAATCACGTCAAATAAACTCCGTTTTTACCAAATTTCACAGACATGATGTAATTATCATATTAAACCTGTACCGGGCTCCGGAACCAAAATACGGGCCCGATACTGACGAGATCAAACATTTACTAATTTCTCAAACCCTTTGGAATTTCAGTTTAACAGTTTTTATCAAAAATTTATTTCACGGGTTAGGGACCTCGAAATTCAATTTCGGGCATACGTCCAGGTCCCATATTTTACTACGGACCCTCCGGGACCGTCAAAACACGGGTCCGGGTCCGTTTGCTCAAATGTTGACCGAAGTCAACTAAAAATCAACTTTTAAAGGCAAAACTTATTGTTTTTCTCAATTTTCCACATAAAGGCTTTCTGGAATCACGCCCGGACTGCGCACGCAAACCGAGGAGAGATAAAGTGAGGCTTTTAAGGCCTCGGAACACGGATTCGAGTTCTAAAACAGAAGATGACCTTTTGGGTCATCACATTGAAACTCGAAGAAGAAGAAAAAGAAGAAGAACACATGACATACAATATACTTACGAAATTGTAGTAAAGTTGTATTATAATTGTATGTAAATTGTATTATGTTGTATTTATATATATATTTTTTATTTGAATGTTGTATGAAAGTGAAAAAATAGTTGTATAATGTTTGAATCATTGTATAAAATTTATATTTAATTTATCAATATTATCTTTTTACATAAAGTTGTTGAGATGTATCAAAATTTTATTAAGAGAGTATGTTTTGATTAAAATTTTAGAGAGGAAGAAGCACACACCACAGACAAAATATATACAAATTAGATACAAAATATATACAAAAGACATATTGTATAAAATTTGTATAAAAATTGGATTTAAGTTGTATGATATTGCAGTTGTATTTAACTAGGTAGAAATAATGTATGAAAGTTGTAGATAAGTTGTACAATATATAATTAATTGTATGAAATTTATTTTTACTGTGTATGTTGTTGTAGTTATTCAAATTTGCATTAAATTTATACAAATTTTGTTTTTAATTTGTATGTTGATGCAGCATGTATTGTTCTTTTCTCAGTTGATTTTATCTTCTCTGAAGTCCGAGGAGACACTAAATTTTGTTCAGCTGCAACATTTGATGTAGGTTTTTCGTCGCCTGCTTTTGGAGACATTACCTTCTTACTATGCTTACTCTGCCTCGTTTACACTATGTTCAGGTGTGATAGTGCCCCCCTATTATTTCTGGTAAAATTATTGACTAAATTGATGGTTCATCCTATGAGTCAATTACTCAAATGGTCACTCAATTATTTCAAACTATCTCCTAAAGTCACTTTGCTTTCATTTGTAACAACAAAGTCATTGAACTATGCCTATTGCACTCAGAAGATCACTCAACTAAATTTTTCAAATTTTGGATTGCCAAATACCTATTTTACCCTCTAAATTATAAACATTTCTTTTTTATACTTTTTAGTGTTACCAAAAAAATTCAAAACTTTATTTACACAATTTAGAATGAAAGAAAATAAAGGTTGTAAAATATATATTCCATGCACGTAATATAAAAACAATTATTTAAATAAATATATTTTTATAATATACATTATTATGCTCAATTATATTATTATGTTTCTACCAACTTTCTGATGACACAAAGTAATGTCACCGGAAAGCAGGGAGACTATTTGTATAGGGTAAAATATGCTATGTTAGGTTGTGCATGGAATATATATAATATCATTGAGCATAATTTTCAAGAACATATAATATATATTATAAAAATACCTTTATTTATATAATTTTTATATTACGAGTATGGAATATATATTTTACAACCTTTATTTTCTTTCGTTTTTGAATTGTGTAAATATTTTTTTGAATTTTTGTTGTTAATACTAAAATTATTATTACTAACAAGTTATTCTAATTAAGTTTTTTACTATGCTCATATTTTGTTATTCCAGCATTATATATGCTTAAATACTTTTTATTTTTTTAATTTATAAATAATATTTATTTATTCTATAGGTAAGTCTATAATGTAAATTAAAAAGGGTAAAATCATAATATTAAAAGTTTTAAAAAAATAAAAAGAAGATAAATGTTTATAATTTAGAGGGTAAAATAGATATTTGGCAATCCAAAATTTGAAAATCTAGTTGAGTGACCTTCTGAGTGCAATATGCATAGTTTAGTTTGTTGTTACAAACGAAAGAAAAGTGACTTTAGGAGATAATTTGGGATAGTTGAGTGACCATTTAAGTAATGAATTCTTCATCCTATTCCCATATAGAAAGGGGTAAAAGAAATTTCTGGAAAAACTTTGTCTTTCAACTTCAACTGAACCGTTACCTAATGGATAGTACTTTCATGCCAATAACAGGACTGTTGGGAGCTGGGACCAAATGACGAATCTTCTCATCCAACTAGACCATTTTCATAATTAAATATAAGTTCGATTCGGAGAGAAAGGGGAGAGTGGAGAGAAATAACAAGAGATTGTTGGGAGCTGACCAAATGACAAATTTTTTCATCCAACTAGACCGTTTTCATAATTAAATATAAGTTCGATCTGGAGAGAACAGGGGAGAGAGGAGAGAAAAAAAGGAAAAAAAAAATGTAACTAAATCCTTTGATTGAAGGAACTAATAAGGGATTGAGAGTCTTTTAAGATGGAATGTATATAATTTGTAAGTAATCCTTGTTTATGGCGGGTAATATACAAAATTAGAATAATTTTGGTAATTAAGTTTCAAATATTGTATAGGAATGAAAAATTCCCATTTTTTTATTATTATATCCTCCTTTAAAACCGGAGAAACCCAATTCACTAATATTCGACCGGCTCTGTTTAAATTAACATGCCACTCCGGTTCAGATAACTCGATATCAAATCCCCCCAACCGTAAAGAAAAAGGTTCAAACTCCACCCCTGATCTAAATTCTCTACCAAAAAAGGGGAAAACGAGTTTCACAATTGGGGTAGCTTGGAAATTGAAATCCTAGTGAAGAAAAATAGAAAATGGTGAGCTTCAATCTTTTCAGAAATGACATTGTTATTTAAAACTTAGAATTACCTCCGATCTCTGCTTCTCAGTTCATAAAAATTACTTCTTTTTCACAGTAATAATCAGCTAGCTATACTGAAGTTCTTTACCTTATTGGGAAGTAATAAAGATTCAGTTTTCTAGTTTTCTTATAAGGATTTAAGTTATATACACGGACAGTGTAGTGAAATTTTACTCATCAATGTAATTTAACCTGCTGTAGTAGGTTACTTATCATTTATACTAGGTTATCGATCAAATGCTTATTAATTAGAGTTACTTGCAGTTGTGTAAAAAAGATTCAATTTTGATAAGGATTTAAGTCATATATACGCCACAGTGTAGTAATTTTTACACCATCACTATAATTTAACCTGCTATAGTAGGTTGGTTGGTTATCATTTATTATTGGTTACCAATCAATGATTACTTTGATTAGAGTTACCTGCAATTACCTTTAAGTGACATGATTGTGTAAATATTTTTTACACCGTCAGTGCGTAGAATTTAAAGCCGACGGATGAATATATGTTTTTGTACCAAATTAATATCCATCATAATAGTGTGTGCAATGAGACTCTGGACCCACTTGCTTAAATTTGTGCTATTGTTCATGGTCAATGTGCATATTTGTATTCAAGACCAAAAAAGAAATTTTTTATTTTTAAGTGAGTGTCATTAATTTTAGGCTATGTTGCGGACTCTCCAAATATGTTGCCGCACTCGTGTCGGATCCTCCAACAATATACTATTTTTGGGGGGATCCGACGCACGCCCATCAACATTTTTAAAGAGTCCTAGCTACATAGATTTTAGGCAACAAATGGAAATGTTGCCTCAATTGGGACATAATCAAGGGCATTCTGATAAAGCGATAGAGAATGATCCAATGATGAAATTACATCATTGGATGTAATTTATGCGGAGTGAGTGCAGAAGTGCACCCAGTACTCCTATGGAGCAATGGGAGCAGAAATTAATGAATTTAACTCTACACATAATTCGAGCTGCATTTGTTGCTGAAAAGGTAGATTTGCCTATGTTTGTATGTCGGATTGTCAATAGCACAATCACAGAGTGCCAATCGTGTGGGATCCATCATAACATATTTACACATTCTTTCCACCTTGCTTGGTGTTTTTCTTATGTTTGATTAGTGTTTTAACGCTAGTCAACTGCTACTTTGGGATTCGGGTTATTCATTGAAGTCAGCTGCATGTTTAGTTGCCTTTTGCATACACAACCTGAGGTCTAAGATTGCATTGATAGTCTGATACAGGAACATTTTTGTTAATATATATTTTTCTTTTCAAGAAAGATGATGTACATTGCATTTTAGTTGGAATCTCTGATCATCTGATGCTTGATACAGAAAAATTGCTCTTCATGATTACCAGTAATTCGGAATCAAGAATACTGGGAAGGAACTTACTCAGCATATTCAGATTTTGCTTCCATTTTGCAACTGCATTGCGTTCCCATCATTGTTAATGTTAACCGAGTTAGGCTGAATTTTCCATTGTTAATATACTGATACTGTGATACATCTCAGAAGCTAGCATATGAATTCTCCTGCGATTTGGCAGCGAGCAAATGGCCTGAAGATCAACAGTTCAGTAAATGTACTGAAAACTCTTTGATTTTTGCCAATTAGATCTAGAATTTTTTAGTTTGCATATTCCGAGAAGAAAAGAGAAAATTCTTGTTCGAATAGGTGATTAACAACATACAAGAGGGTTCTTTATGTAGGAGTTTTGAACTACATGAATAAGAAAGTAAACCAATTCTTGCCCCCACGAGGGTGTCATAGCGGTCAAAGAGTTGGATTGACAACCCTAGAAATCAAGATTCAAATTCCAATAGAGGCGAAACCAGGTAAATTATTTCCATATGTTTAAACCTTGGTGAGCAGACTGATTTGTTCTCTATGCTGGTGAGAGGTTGCAAGCATCCGATGTTTTAGATGAGGTCCATGCAAGGTGGTTTGGACACTACCGTTATAAAAATATTCACTAATTCTTGCGTTCCCTAATTACTACGACTAAATCATTACGAATCCTACCAAATATTCTTAATGATTCCATTGACTTTCCTCTTAACTTTCAATGCATCACCTCAAACTCAGGATGGTAGAACAATTGGATTTGCTAACCGATACTGATAAGTCAGGATATCGGGGAAAGTTACTTTGAAGGAGAAATTATTAGAATTTTTTTCAGTTTAGTTAGCTAAGGAGGTCAAAGGGAGTAATATTGACTAATGTATGAGTTTGACAGGACACTTTGCTCATTACAGAAGCATGTTTTTTGATACTGTTATGTTTTGTCTAGAAAATTGTCAAGGCCTTATATGATACTGTTTTCTGAGTCAAACTTAGTTAGTTTTGGAGCTTGATGATGCAAGCTGATTGTGTTAAAAACTTCCAAATATTCCTTGTGTATATATTAGCTTACTAAATGAGGTATACTTTCTTTTCTTTTCTTTCTAATGACCGAGAAATCGATTGTTTCTATCTTCAAATCTCAGTAGATAATGGGCATGCCCCTCTACCCTTCTCCGTTTAAATGAGATAGAGAGTTCAATTGGCTAATTCCATTATAGTTTTTCTGTTTCTCTGTTTTATGTTGCTTGTTTGCAAACGTAATCCTCACAAGTCTTCAAGGTAATGGCTTTAATTTATGTAGCCGTTCTTTGGTACTTTTGGGAAGCAAATCCTCCATATAAAGGAGAGGTGGCATTATTATTATTTGTGGAAATTTGTCTCCAGACCTTTAACCAATATTACCTAATATCTGGATCTTTCTGTTTACAGAATGAGAGAACAGGATCGCAATTTGCTACCAATCCTCAATATTACCTAATATCTGGTGTAAATCATATAATTAGTGTAATTTAGGACGCCTTGGCTAAAACAATAGCCTATCCAATTTGTAGAGGATTTTCATATTAAATAAACTCAAGTTCACCATTATGTAATTTATTTAACATCCTAGGATGATTATTCTAAGCCACTTATTTTATCAATTTTAGTGAATCTGACACTCTCCTCACCTCCGAACCCGAGATGCACAGATATGGCAGAAAACTCCAAAAGAGGATGAGGCCAATTTAATATCGGTGATTTAAACAGCTTGAAGTAATTTAAAAAAAAAATCTGTTGGCTATCTATCCTTAAATTTCCTTGCTATCTGTTACCTTCTCTGCTTCGCGCCATTATCTCTTACAGATGCCTCATTTTCCTGTGTTGATTTTACCTACGTGGATTATTGGGCAGGAAAAGGAAGCAAAGAAAGAAGCTTTCAGGAAGTATCTGGAGGCCAGTGGAGTTCTTGACGCTCTAACCAAAGGTTCTGTCTTACTTCCTAAATTAGTGTCAATAGTCATCATTCTTTTTTGGTTAATTTTTATCTGAAACAGTCCCATCTCATTTTGTGTGTTTTCCTGTCATTCTAGTCCTTGTCGCACTGTACGAACAGAATGACAAACCTTCTTCTGCTCTTGAGTAAGTATTCTTTAGAAACCACCAAACTCATTCTATAGACGATTAACAGCATCGCTTGTGACTATAATGGTGGGGTTGGTTGAAACGCCATCATGGTTTCATCTCAAAATAACACGTATGTGAAAAGGCACAAAGCTTTTGCTTAAAGTTGTTCTTGTCATCTCATGGTTGTGCTGATTATTCTTTTATGATCCTTCTCTTTAGAGAACTTATATGAAATAATCGGTTGGTTTCTGATCTCTCAGATTTGTCCAGCAAAAATTAGGTGGTCCAACGGTGTCCGAATATGAAAAGCTACAAGCTGAGTTATCAGATTTGCAAATCAGATATGATGAACTTCTAAAAGAGCACCAAGAAAAATGCAGGGAGGTATGACCAACCTAGTTTACTGTAATTTCTTAAGCTGTCTAGAAGTGCAGATGACTGTTTTTGTTGTGGCAGTTTTTTCTTTTCCGTTATTCTTCCCTCTCTCTTCTTTCTTTCCTTCGGGTAATCCTTGTGTGGCCAATTGAATACCTTTCATATCAATTAGTTACCCTCCCTGTGTCTATTTATTGTTTTGGTTATGAAGACAGTAATGCCATTATCAAGTCGAAGTCTGATAATGTGTGGTAATACCACACAAAATTCAGTGTTTTCTTCATTATGGAACAAACTTAGTGTTATCTTCTATTGCAGTTAGAGGAATTGAAACACACACAAGTAGAAGCATCAACTAAGGAGCCTAACGTCGAAAATGATCATGATGAAGAACTCAAGAGTACAGTCGAATGTAGTAAAGAGTTTAAAAATGCTCTATTCTTTTGAATACTGGAGCTGTTGTATCTTATTTGTTTATGAGAGTTTGTTCTGTAGTTTCTTTCAAATTCCATTCTAACAAATTCATAACATATTCAAAAATCATAGTTCAATATGCTCGGCAGTTGAGGTAATACATATATAGATCCTCATTAAAGTTTGAGAAACTAAACTACAAATCATTACACAAAATTGGTGAACATTTAGAACAAGTGTTTGTTTCAAAGATCGAAATAGAAGTTTTAAGTGACCTATGGTCTAGCTCTTTGACTTTAGCTCGTGTTAACATATCAATTATTGGTAGATGGAGTCAAGCTAGAATTCTCACTTGTCAAGATTTCTATGATACCATCTTCTAATTCTTGAGCAATGCCAAAGCTAGAATTCTCATTTGTCAAGACTTCTATGACACCATCTTCGAATTTTTGAGCAGCGTCAAAGCCAGAATTCTCATTTGTCAAGACTTCTATGGCACCAGCTTCTGATTGTTGAGCACTGTCAATGGTGAAGTCAAAATATGGCTGATTCACATACCAGCAACACACGAACCAGCAGTAAAGAAAGTTAAGGAAGGTAGGAGCCATTAACATAGCATAGTGCAGTAAAGAAATTTAAGGAAGGTAGGAGCCATTAACATAGCATAGAACTTGTCAAGACGACTTGTGTTTACGTCCTCCTTGAACCAGGATCTGAAAATAAGGATGAAAATCACACTAAAGAATTTGCAAATGCCAGTGACGAATTCAGTGAACTCTGGCTCATACCCTTTCATTGAGTCAGAAACTTTAGTTTCGAAGATATCTTGGAGCCCACTCGATGAAAGTCCATCCATAAGGCCAACCAAGACGAACTGAAGTATTAACCAAAAAACACTCATTTCATTAACGTAAAACTCTACATTATCCTCGTCCACCCATATCTCCATATCATCATGTCTGTATTTTTCGACACACCAAGCAGCTAGACAACAAAGAAAAGAGCATAACATTCCAAGTGTAGTTCTGAACAATGGAGGACTTCGTGTAGTTCCTACCACGTTTTTGAGCGATTGACATATGATTGATATAATGGAACTTGTGAAGGTTTTGATAATAACAAAAATTACAATTGGGACATGGGATATTTTTCCAATATGGTCATCCATGACATTAGCTTGTTCGTAAAAGAAGGTGTTTGCTGTAGTCCCTACTAGACTGTATACAAGAAACGTTGACCAAAGAGGAAACATACTCATCACTCGTTTCACATCCTTCACCTTTGCTACCTCAAAAATGTCAGCAGTTTCAGCTTGCTCTATTGATACTGGCGATGGTTCCAAAATGGCAGCTTTGTCTAACCATCTGCATTCTGCAATATGGTTAAGTACCGTTTATTGAGATACTGAGTTGTCAAACTTATGGTCTAAAATTGTCATAACATTTGTGTGGCTATAAGACTTTGTAACACTGGATGTCTATGCTCGTAATAATTGTTTCAGCTTGAAAGAGTACGTTATACAAAGGGTAGCCCGGTTCACTAAGCTCCCGTTATGTGCGAGGTCTGGGGAAGGGCCTGACCACAAGGGTCTATGGTACACAGCCTTACCCTGCATTTTGCAAGAGGCTGTTTCCACGGCTTGAACCCTTGAACCTCTTGGTCACATAGCAGCAACTTTACCAGTTACGCCAAGGCTCCCCTTCAAAAGAGTATGTTATATGTAAATATAAAATATTCAATTTTCAACGGATGGAGTACGTGGATCAAAGTAGTATGGGGAGAGTATTGGGTAATCAAGATGAATCTTTGATATTGCCGTTTTAACAACCTTGAAAACATCAAGAATGGGGCTAGGAGATGGTTTCTTGCGTTCATAGGATGGGATGCCTAACAAGAACAAAGAAAATCTTGCTACCATTGCGATTGTAAATATCTTTGCAAGCACCTCCCACTCTGTATTTGAGAGCCATACAGTTGCTACAATTATACCTAAAATCCAACAAACTCTCCAAATAATTTTTCGACGTGTCTCTATAAGTTTTTCATTCTCTTCATTTGTTTCTTCGTTAGATCTCCATAGTTGATCAGCTAGAAATGCTTTTAAAGTGACGTCTCGCCAGCTTTACCAAGAGTTAACAACGCCAATGCCACAAACAACACTTTAATACTTAACCGGTGAGTCTCATACCATAGCATAGCATCCCTAGTCCCCGCCCAGAGAATAAAAAGATTTTGCTCAAAGAAAACTTTATGGAAACACAAGACTTCATTTAGATTTTGTTTTCTATTTCTTGCAAGTAGTTGCTATCATACAGAACATGAGCACATTTGAGTTAAAACATGACTTCATGTCTGGCTCAAATTGAGGCCAAATGCGAAATGAGAGACAAAAATTATTCTATTTCGAATAGTTCAAGGGTAAAATTGACCCTTTATTATATGACATGGAGGTCTGTTAGTGGGGAGGGGCAAAAGTGAGCTATTTAGCTAATGGCAGGGCAATTTTGAGAACAAAGCCAGCCCGGTGCACAAAGCACCCCGCATTCACGCAAGGTCCGAGAAAAGGCCACATTCCAAAGGGTGTGATGTTGACAGTCTATCCTAATGCAAGCATTACTAGCTGTGATGACCTGAAAGGTCATCTTGTGTTTTAGAATCCAATTCGGTGTTCCGAGGCCTCCAAAAAATCTCATTTTATTCCTTCTCGATTTGCGTGCACAGTCCGTGCGTGTATCCGGAAAGCTTTTATGTGAAAAACTGAAGAAATAATAATTTTTGGCCTAAAAAGTTGATTTTGTTGACTTAGGTCAACGTTTGGGTAAACGGACCCGGACCCGTATTCTGACGGTCCCGGTGGGTCAGTAGTAAAATATGGGACCTGGGCGTATGCTCGGAATCGAATTTCGAGGTCCCTAACCCGAGAAATGAATTTTTGATGAAAATTGTTAAACTGGAATTATAAAGGTTTTAAGAATTTGGTTAATAATTGATCTTGTTGATACTGGGTCCGTATTATGGTTCCGGAGCCCTGTACAGGTCCGTTATGATATCTATACCTTATCTATGAAATTTGGTGAGAAACGGGACTGATTTGACATGATTCGGACCTTTGGTTGAGAAAATAGAAGTTTTGAAACTTTCTTGAAAATTTCATGCAATTTGGTGCTAAATTCATAGTTTTAGGTGTTATTTTGGTGATTTGATCGCATGAGCAAGTACGTATGATAGTTTTAGACTTGTGTGCATGTTTGGTTTGGAGCCCCGAGGGCTCGGGTGAGTCTCGGATAGGCTACAGGGTGATTTACACTTAGAAATCTGGTGTGTTTTGCTGCAGTCAGTGTTTCTGGTTTTTCTTCTTCGCGTTCGCGAAGATACTCTCGCGAACGCGAAGTGTAACCTGGGCTACGGAGGGGTTTGTTCATCGCGAACGCGTAGCCATGGTCGCGAACGCGACCGGCATCACGCGAACGCGTAGAGTAAAATGGAGGTGGGCTGGGGAATCATTGAGTTGCTCTTCGCGAATGCGGTCCCAGGCCCGCGAACGCGATGGACGGGGGGGACAGACCATCGCGAATGCGAGCAGCTCTTCGCGAATGCGAAGGCCCTTCTGGCCGCAATGCATCGCGAACGCGACAGGTCCATCGCGAACGCGATGAAGACCTGTCCAGTGTTTTAAAAACAGAATCAAAAACGGGATTAGGCTGTTCTTTCATATTTTCAAAAACTAGAAGGCTTAGAGGCGATTTTCAAGAGGCAATATCTTCCCCAAAGTGTTGGTAAATGATTCTAAACTACTTTCTTCCAATTACCCATTGCATTTCATCAATTTTCAACCTAAAATCTAGGGTTTTCATGGTGGAAATTGGGGGTTTGGGTAGAATTAGGGATTTTTGTATAATTGGAATTTAGACCTCAATTTGGGGTCGGACTCCGAAACTAATTACATATTTGGGCTTGGGGGTGAATGGGTGAATGGGTTTTGGTCCGAACCTCGAGTTTTGACCAAGCGAGCCCGGGGTCGGTTTTTGACTTTTTGGGAAAAATATTGGAAAATTTATAATTATGCATTAGAATTGATTTCTTTAGCGATAATTGATGTTGTTAAGTTAATTATGACTACATACGAGTGGATTGGAGGTGGAATCTAGAGGAAAAGCGGTAATTGAGGCTTGAGTTTGGCCGTGGGATCGAGTTAAGTGTTGTGGCTAACCTTAGCTTGAGGGATTAGGTATTGTTGTCTATTTGCTATGTGTTTGGTTGTTGAGTACGTCATATAGGTGAAGTGACGAGTACCTATACGTTGTTGTCGGGTCATAGCATGCGAGTGAGTCTTATTCTTATGATTGTTGTATTCTTTATTCGTATTGTTCATGCTTAAACTAGGTATTCTTCATGTTGAACAATTCTTATCATGTTTTACTGGAATTGGATATTGGTTGAGTTGTTATTGTTTTGTTGTTTGGGTGAGGAAGACTGTAAAGCACGAAGGGTGATGCCGTGCCATTGCATATTTATTTTCATGTGAGGAAGAGTGTAAAGCACGAAGGGTGATGCCGTGCCATTGCATATTTATTATCATGTGAGGAAGAGTGTAAAGCACGAAGGGTGATGCCGTGCCATTTTATATTCATTATCATTATTCATTTCATTTGTTATGGTGAGGACGAGAGTAGAAGCACGAAGGGTGATGCCGTGCACTTATTTGCTATTACTTTTTACTGTTTTATTCTCATGATCTCGTACTCCCCTCATCATGTTTTCCCCCTCCCATTATTACGTGTTTGATTTCTATTATCTGTTATTATGCCCGTATATTGCTTAACTACACAGGTATATACATCTGCCCTATCCTAGCCTCGTCACTACTTCGCCGAGGTTGGGCTCGACACTTACCAGTACATGGGGTCGGTTGTACTGATACTGCACTCTGCACTTTCTGTGCAGATTTCGGTACCAGACCGTGCTGACCCGAGTGAGCTACTGCCTTCAGTCCAACAGGAGACCCAAGGTAGTTCTGCCGGCGTTCGCAGACCCTGGAGTCCCCTTCCAGTTATCTTACTTTCCTGTTTTCTTTTAGATTCGAGAACGGTTGTATTTTCTTTCAGCTAGTATTTGTAGTAACTCTTAGAAGTTCGTGAATTGTTACACCAGATTTTGGGTAGTCGTGTAGTAGTACTTGGATTATTATGAAATTCCGCACTTATTTACTCTATTTTGGTTCAATTATTGTTATTTACTGATTTGGATAGTGGTTAGCATATTAAATCTTTATCTGTTGGCTTGCCTAGCATTCTGAAAAGTTAGGCGCCATCACGATCCCGATAGTGGGAAATCCGGATCATGACAAGTTGGTATAAGAGCACTAGGTTTCCTAGGTCTCACAATTCACGAACAAGATAGGTAGAGTCTGAGGGATCGGTACGGAGACGTCTGTGCTTATCCCCCAGAGGCTACAGAGTTTAGGAACAATTTCACTTCTATTCTTCTCTGTCGTGCGATTTGATCTCTCAATGCTAATTGAACTTCTACTCTTGTCCTTTCGCAGATGGCGAGAACACGTATCGCTTTATCAGCTGATCAGTAGCCCGAGCCCCCAGTGGCAGCTCCTACGAGGGGCAGAGGACGAGGCCGAGGCCGAGGCCGTGCTAGAGGCCGAGGTAGGGGCAGGGGTCAGCCTAGAGCTTGTGCAGCAGCACCATTAGCGGAGCCTCAGGTGGAGTTTGATGATGAGGTCTCCGCCTAGACTGTTCCTGCCAGAGCAGCTCAGGTTCCAGAGGGGTTCATAGCCACCCAGTGCTTCAGAATGCTTTGGTCCGTTTAGTGGGCCTTATGGAGAATGTTACTCAGGCTGGCACATTCCCTGTAGCACCAGCCGTCTCTCGGGCTGCGGGAGGAGCACAGACTCCCGTTACTCATACTCCGGAGTAGATGGCTCCTCAATTTTAGACTCCAGCAGCTCAATCAGTTGGGGTAGTTTCGCCGGGTGTTGCAGCACAAACCGGTGATGGATCAGCTATGTCTTCTGATGCTTTGTGGAGGTTGGATAGGTTTACCAAGCTTTTCACCACTCATTATGGCCGTACATCTTCAGAGGATCCCCAGGACTATCTGGACAATTGTCATGAGGTGTTACGTAACATGGGGATAGCGGAGACCAACGGGGTCGACTTTGTTGCTTTTCGTCTATCAGGTTCCGCCAAGAAATGGTGGAGTGATTTTTGTTTGGCTAGACCAGCTGGGTCGCCTGCTTTGACTTGGGACCAGTTCTCTCAGATATTTCTTGAGAAGTTCCTTCCTGTTACACTGAGAGAGGACTATCGCAGGCAGTTCGAACGTCTCCAGCATGGCAGCATATCCGTTACTCAGTACGAGACCCGCTTTATTGCTTTGGCCCGTCATGCTCTTTTTATACTCCCCACCGAGAGAGAGAGAGAGAGAGAGAGAGAGAGAGAGAGAGAGAGAGAGAGAGAGCGAGAGAGAGAGAGAGAGAGAGAGGGTGAGGAGGTTTATTGAGGGACTTGCTCAGCATATCAGATTGCAGATGGCTAAGGAGACAGGGAGCGAGATTTCTTTCTAGGATGCGGCCAATGTCGCCAGGCGAGTGGAAATGGTTTTAGCTCAGAGGAGTGGTCAGGGGTCTGACAAGAGGCCTCGTCACTCCGGGGAATTCAGTGGGGCCTCATCTGGAGGTCGGGGTACTTTTGGTAGAGGCCATCCTCCCAGGCTGTTTCATTCAGCACTTCAGACTTTTCACGGTTCCTCAGGTGGCCGTGGCTCTCATATGCAGTATTGTGATTAGCTAGCTTACAGTGCACCACCAGCTCCTATCAGTGCACCTCCGCTCCAGAGTTTTCAGGGTGGTTACCCAGGCCGCCAGGGTCATCAGCCACAACAGCCGAAGTCTTGTTATACTTGTGGTGATTCGAGGCACATTGCTAGGTATTGTCCTCGAGCTTCGAGTAGTTCTCAGCCCCAGGGTTCTCGTGCCATGGTCCCGGCACCGGGTGTTCCACCGCCCGCTCAGCAAGCTAGAGGTAGGGGTCAGACAGCTAGAGGTGGAGTCAAGACGCTAGAGGTGGAGACCAGCCAGCAGGAGGCCGTCCCAAGGATGTCGTTCAGAGTGGTGGGGCCAAGCCCGATGTTATGCTTTCCCAGCCAGGCCTGAGGCTGAGGCATCCGATGTCGTTATCGCAAGTATGGTGTCAGTTTGCAGTAGAGATGCTTCAGTTCTATTTGATCTAGGGTCTACGTACTCCTATGTTTCATCTTATTTTCCTTCATACTTGGTTGTGCCTCGTGATTCTTTAAGTGCTCCCATGTATGTGTCCACACCGGTGGGTGATTCTATTGTTATAGATCGTGTCTATCGCTCGTGTGTGGTTATTATTGGGGGTCTTGAGACCAGCATAGATCTCCTACTTCTTGATATGGTCGATTTTGATGTCATTCTGGGGATGGATTGGCTGTCACCTTATCATGCTATATTGGACTATCACGCCAAGACCGTGACCTTAGCCTTGCCGGGGTTGCCTCGATTGGAGTGGAGAGGGACTCCTGGTCATTCTACAAGTAGGGTTATTTCTTATATGAAGGCTCAGCGTATGGTCGAGAAGGGGTGTTTGGCTTATTTGGCTTATGTTCGTGATTCCAGTACGGAGGTTCCTTCCATGGATTCCATACCAGTTGTTCGTGAGTTTCCAGAGGTATTTCCTGCAGACCTGCCGGGAATGCCTCCCGAGAAGGATATTGACTTTTGCATTGATTTGGCTCCGGGCACTCAACCCATTTCTATTCCGCCATACCGCATGGCCCCGCCAGAGTTGAAAGAATTGAAGGAGCAGTTGCAAGATTTGCTTGATAAGGGCTTTATTAGACCTAGTGTCTTGCCTTGGGGTGCATCGGTGTTGTTTGTAAAGAAGAAGGATGGGTCGATGAGGATGTGCATAGACTATCGGCAGTTAAACAAAGTCACTATCAAGAACAAGTATCCATTGCCAAGGATTGATGACTTATTTGACCAGCTTCAGGGTGCCAAAGTGTTTTCAAAGATCGATTTGAGGTCTGGCTACCATCAGTTGAGGATTAGGGAATCCGATGTCCCTAAGACAGCTTTTCGGACTCGGTATGGGCGTTATGAGTTTCTAGTGATGTCATTTGGGTTGACAAATGCCCCAACAACATTCATGGATTTGATGAACCGGGTGTTCAAGCCCTATCTGGATTCCTTCGTGATTGTTTTTATTGATGATATCTTGATCTACTCCCGCAGTCGAGAGGAGCATGAGCAGCATCTTCGGATCGTTCTTCAGACTCTGAGAGACAGCCAGTTATATGCTAAGTTTTCGAAATGTGAGTTTTGGTTGAGTTCAGTTGCATTCTTGGGTCACGTTGTATCAGTAGAGGGTATTCAGGTGGATCCTAAGAAGATTGAGGCAGTCAAGGATTGGCCTAGACCCACATCAGCTACAAAGATATCCAGAGTTTCTTGGGCTTGGCGGGTTATTACCGTCGGTTTGTGGAAGGGTTTTCATCTATAGCAGCACCGATGACCAGGTTGACCCAGAAGGGTGCCCCGTTCAGGTGGTCGGACGAGTGTGGGGTGAGCTTTCAGAAGCTCAAGACCGCTTTGACTACGCCGGTGTTAGTGTTGCACACAGGTTCAGGGCCCTATACAGTATATTGTGACGCATCTCGTATTGGACTTGGTGCGGTATTGATGCAGGGTGGCAAGGTTATTGCATATACTTCGCGATAGTTGAAGATTCACGAGAAGAATTATCCAGTTCATGACTTGGAGCTAGCAGCCATTGTTCACGCGCTGAAGATTTGGAGGCACTATCTGTATGGCATGTCGTGCGAGGTGTTCACGGATCATACGAGTTTGCAATATTTGTTCAAGAAAAAGGAGCTCAATTTGAGGCAAATGAGGTGGTTGGAGCTATTGAAAGACTATGACATCACCATCATGTATCATCCCGGGAAGGCCAATGTGGTGGCCGATGCTTTGAGTAGGAAGTCAGCTAGTATGGGTAGTCTTGCGTATATTCCAGTCGGTGAGAGACGACTTGCTTTAGATGTTCAGGCTTTGGCCAATCAGTTTGTGAGGTTGGATGTTTCGGAGCCCAGTCGTGTTCTAGCTTGTAGAGTCGCTCGGTCTTCCTTGTTTGAGCGTATCAGGGAGCGGCAGTATGATGATCCTCATTTGCTTGTCCTTAGGGACACAGTGCGACACGGTGATGCCAAGCAGGTTACGGTTGGAGATGATAGAGTTTTGAGGATGCAGGGTCGTGTTTGTGTGCCTAATGTGGAGGGACTTCGTGAGTTGATTCTGGAGGAGTCTCACAGTTTCGGTATTCTGTTCATCCGGGCGCTGCTAAGATGTATCAAGACTTGCGGCAGCATTATTGGTGGAGGAGGATGAAGAAGGATATTGTTGCATATGTAGCTCGGTGTTTGAATTGTCAGCAAGTAAAGTACGAGCATCAGAGACCTGGCGGTTTGCTTCAGAAGGTAGAAATTCCTGAGTGAAAGTGGAAGCGTATCACTATGGATTTTGTTATTGGACTCCCACGGACTCAGAGGAAGTTCGACGCAGTCTGGGTTATTGTGGATAGGTTGACCAAGTCAGTGAATTTCATTCCTGTGGCAGTTTTCTATTCTTCAGAGCGGTTGGCAGAGATTTATATCCATGAGATCGTTCGTCTTCATGGTGTGCCCGTGTCTATCATTTCTGATCGAGGTACGTAGTTTACCTCACATTTCTGGAGGGCAGTACAACATGAGTTGGGTACGCGGGTCTTGTTGAGCACAACATTTCATCCTTAGACGGACGGACAGTCCGAGCGTACTATTCAGATCTTGGAGGATATGCTCCTCACCTGAATTGATACTAGGAGTCTCTGCACTGATATCCCTCACAAAGGCCAAATAAGAAAGACAACCCTTCCTAACCATCCGCTGGGCCTTCAAGAATGAAATCACCCTACTGGGAACATAATCTGACGAACCTCGCCACTCAATCCGTGGCACACCCGGCATAGCCAATGTCACTGTCTTAGCATGACAGTCCAAAATAGTGCGACGCGGAGATAACCAATCCATGCCCAATATCACATCAAAATCGACCATACTAAGCAACAAAAGGTCCACTCGGGTATCCAAACTCCCAATAGTCACCACACAAGACCGATATACGCAGTCCACCACAACAATATCGCCCACCGGAGTAGATACACAAACAGATGAAACAAGAGACTCACGGGGCATATCCAAATAATGAGCAAAATATGATGACACATATGAAAAAGTGGAACCAGGGTCAAATAATACAGAGGCATCTCTGTGGAAGACTGAGACAATACCTGCAATCACAGCATGAAGCAATAATATCTGGTCTGGTTGGGAGGGCATAGAAACGGGCCTGACCACCACCTGATCGGCCTCCCCCTCTAGGGCGACCCCTAGCTGACTGACCTCTACCCCGAGCTGATTGGGCAGGTGGGGAAGTGACTGGTGCTGAAGCCGAAGGCTGAGTCCTCTTCTGGGATGAAACTCCCATAAGACGGGGACAGAACCTCTTGATATGACCCAAATCTCCACACTCGAAGCAACCTCTCCCGGCAAATGGCGGTGGGGACTGAAGGGAGCCCCGAGCACCAGGATACCCACTTGAAGAACCAAGCATAGATGAACCCTGAGCTGATGGTGCATAAGTCGAGCTTTGAGCTGGAAGGGCACTGAGAGATGAGTGACCCTGATGTGAACTGTGAGAACCACGGCTAGATGATCCACCACGGTGGCCCGAACGAGCTGACTGAGCATGTCTGAATGGACGGCCTCTGCCGTGCTGAAACTGACCTCCAGAAGGAACACCACCAAAACTACCAGATCCCCGAGGCCTCTTGGCCTCCCTCTCAACTCGCTCCTGGCGGCGAACTGACTCTATCTCTCTTGCTATGTCAACCACCTTCTCAAAAGAAGCGCCAGATACCCTCTCTCTGGTCCGAAAAATCCGTAGCTGATAAGTGAGGTCATCAACGAACCTCCTGATCCTCTCCCTATCCGTGGGAACTAGCCAGATAGCATGAAAGGCCAACTCGGAGAACCTCATCTCATACTACGTCACGGTCATATCCTCCTGACGCAACTGCTCGAAACTGCCTGTGCAGCTCCTCTCTGCGGGAATGCGGTACATACTTCTCTAGGAAGATGGAGAACTGATGCTAGGTAAGGGGCGCTGCACCAACAGGCCTACGCCTCTCATAAGCCTCCCACCAAGTGAAGGCAGCTCCAGAAAACTGAAGAGTAGTAAATGAGGCCCCACTGGTCTCCAGAATACCCGCTGTACGAAGAATCCTCTGACACTTGTCCAAGAAACCCTGGGCATCCTCGCCCTCTGCACCACTTGAAGTCGGAGGCTGAAGTCTACCAAACCTCTCCAATCGATGCTGCTCGTCATCAGGCATAACTGGTACCACATAATCCTGAGCAGGTGCAACCGGCTGGGTCCGATGTCTGCAGTCCCTGAACAACCTGCTCGGGTGTACAAGCGGCGGGAGTCATTGAGTGTCTCTCCCTGCCTGAGAAGTAGCTGCTGTAGTAGAAACTGCGACCGCCTGAGCAAGACTAGTGCACACGGTCAAGATCTAAGCTAAGGTCTCCTGAAGACCCGGAGTAACAATAGGCACAGTCGGTGCCTGAGCTGGTCCTGCTGGAGCATCCCCCACTAGAACCTGATCATGAATTGGGGCTGCTGGTGGATCTGCAGGTGCTGCCCTAGCTGCTGTGCGGGCTACACCCCTGCCCCTACCACGGCCTCGACCGCGACCTCGGCCTCTAGTGGCCCCGACTGGTGGTACTGGTGGTCGTCTGTCCTGACCGGTATCACGTGTCCTCACTATTTGTGAGAGAGTAGAATAACATAAGTTTAGTTACCAAAATCAACAAATTCGCACGACAAGAATTCAAGAATGTGAAGTTTTTCCTAAAGGTTCTGCAGCCTCCCGAAGATAAGTACAGACGTCTCTGTACCGATCCGCAG
The DNA here is from genome assembly GCF_001879085.1 of Nicotiana attenuata. Classification (NCBI taxonomy): domain Eukaryota; kingdom Viridiplantae; phylum Streptophyta; class Magnoliopsida; order Solanales; family Solanaceae; genus Nicotiana; species Nicotiana attenuata. The sequence continues at coordinate 81,083 of NW_017671384.1, forward strand.
TACTCTACTAAACCTGCTCAAGACCCGTGAGACCTATGTAACCTAGGCTCTGATACCAACTTTTCACGACCCCAAAACCAACCTGTTCGTGATGGCACCTATCGTGAAACTAGGCCAAAGACACATTTCCAAAGTAGTTCAATATTTCATTTAAAGCTTAAATAACACCATTTTCAACTGAAATTCCATAAAAGATATAAAGTCAAAACCAAAGTAAAAGCGGAAAATAAAAGCATGACCTCGGGTGTCACTAAGTCATGAGCAATACTACATTTGTTCCGAAACACAACTAGACCAAAATAGTCTGAAATATCCAAAATATACTAGAAGGAAGATAAGGAGGAGAAAGGCGGGACTGCGAACGTCAGGCAGCTACCTCGCTATCTCCGGTGAAATTCGCGTCTGGAATAGTCAATAGCCGCTACCGTGGCCTGAGATACCTGGATCTGCACACAAGGTGCAGGGGGTAATGTGAGTAAACCAACTCAGTAAGTAACAAGTCCAAACTATGGACCGACAGGTAGTGACGAACTAAACCTTAACAGGTAACACAATTAAACTGTACAGTAAAGTAGGCATGCTTGCAGTTTAAGAAATTCAGCTCAACAGTAAGTAATACAAATCTGAACAATTTGAAGTATAAAGCTCAGCAAATCTCTACGTACCAATGTACAGAAAACATGAAAAATGTACCATGTACCTCCACTCTCAAGTGCTCAACCACTCGGTGCTGTATATGGCCATCCGGCCCAGGGAAGATCCATCCTGAAATATATACACATCTCTGACACAGTCACCCAGTACCGAGGAAGGCCATTCCAGCCCTATGGAGAAGATCCATCTCCAGGTATAAGTACTTCGGACAAGATCCATGTCCAGGGAAGATCCATCCCTCAATAATATCAACTGCGCTCACTGGGGGTGTGTAGACTCCGGAGGGGCTCCTTTCAGCCCAAGCGCTATAACAAGCCAACGAAGGCATAATCAATAATCTGCTGCGGCGTGCAGCCCGATCCCATATTGTCACTCATAATCAGGCACTCGGCCTCACTCAGTCATCACTCTCCAGTCTCACACACACGAGCTCACAATGCCATAATACTAGCCCGAAACAATGATATGATATGCCAAATAACAATAACCGTGACTGAGACATAATATTATATGCATGAACAAGACTGAGTACAGAATATCAATGAAGCTAATGATATGACAGCAAGAAACGACCTCTCGGGTCTCAACAGTATCGGCAGGAAGCCCTAACATGGTATTTAGCAAAATTTGTAGCTCATTAACTCAATCACATACTCATTACACAGATATCAACAAGAAAGAGTCACTAAGCGGTGCCATGGAATGATCCAAGCCGCAATTCTCACGGTGCACACCCACACGCCCATCACTTGGAATTTGTGTCACCTCAATATTTATCATAGAACACATAGTTCGAGGTTTCGAACCCTCAGAACCAAGTTTGGAAGCGTTACTTACCTCAAACCAAGCCAAAACTCTAACCCGCTTTGCCCTTGCCTCTCGATTCGGCCTCCAAATGCTCCGAATCTAATCAAAATCAGTATATTATCATCAATATACGCTAAAGGAATGAAACCCATACGAAAAATTATCAAATTAGACCAAAAATCCCAAATTTCGCTCAAACCCGGCCCTGGGCTAACGTCTCGGAATCTGATAAAAATCACAAAACTAGAAAGCCCATTCCTCACGAGTCTACCCATATCAAATTCACCAAAATCCGACGTCAAATGGTCATCCAAATCCCTAAAATTAACTCTCTAATTCTCCTCCACTTTTTCCCCAATTTTCACCCCAAAGTCCCAATTTAGATGTTAAAAATCAAGACACAATCGTGGAATTTAACCAAAAACAAGTGAAGAACGCTTACCCCAATCACTCCTCTGAAAATACCCTCTAAAATCGCCTTCTCCCGAGCTCTCTATTGAATTTTGGAATTATGAACTCACGCCCTTTTTTTTGAACTTAAACATTCTGCCCAGACGTCTTCTTCTTCGCGAACGCGGTAGTGCCCTCGCGTTCGTGAAGCACAAGCTGCCTCACACCAAAAGTCCCTTCTTCGCAAACACGAAGACCCACTCGCGAACGCGAAGACCACTCTGCTTGACCCTACGCGAACGCGGAACACTCCTCGCGAATGCGTAGGCTTATTCGCCTGAAGCTCCAAATGACCGTTACTCTACGCGAACGCGTTGCCCAGGTCGCGAACGCGTAGCCTTAAACTCATGAACCTTCGCGAACGCAGGAGCTACATCACGAACGCGAAGAACAACCCAGCTGCCCCTCTCAACATCTTTTCGCGAATGCGAGAGCCCTCTCGCGAACGCGATGAAGGAATTCTCTGCAACAAAATACCAGAAAATTTGCCAACTTCCAAAACCAAGAATTGGTCCGTTAACCATCCGAAACTCACCCGAGGCCCTCGGGACCTCAACCAAACATGACAACACATCTCATAACATCATTCAAACTTAGTTGAGCCTTCGAATAACTCAAAACAACACCAAAATACCAAATCACCCTCGGATTCAAGCCTAAGAACTTAGAAACTTTTAAATTCCACAAACAACGTCGAAACCTATCAAATCACCTCCGAATGACCTGAAATTTTGCACACACATCACAAATGACACTACGGACCTACTCTATTTTCCAGAATTCCATTCCGACCCCGATATCAAGATTTCCACTGCGACCGAAAACTCCAAATTTCCAATTTCGCCAATTCAAGACTAATTCTACCACGGACCTCCAAATTACATTCTGAACACGCTCCTAAGTCCAAAATCACCTAATGGAGCTATCCGAACCATCAGAATTCACATCCGAGACCTTCTACACATAAGTCAATTGACTTTTTCAACTTAAGCTTCTAAATTAGAGACTAAGTGTCTCATTCCACTCCAAGACCACTCCGAACCCGAACTGACCAACACGATACGATGAAATACAGCTGAAAAACACATAAAGAAGCAGAAATGGAGGAAATGGGGCTGTAACTCATGAAACGACCGGCTGGGTCATTACATCCTCCCCCTCTTAAACAAACGTTAATCCTCGAACGAGTCTAGAAACATACCTGAAGCCTCAAATAGGTGTGGATATCTGCTCCGCATCTCCCGCCAGGTCTCCCAAGTAGCCTCCTCCACGGGCCGACCTCTTCACTGCACTTCCACTGACGCTATATCCTTTGATCTCAACTTCGGACCTGCCTCTCCAAAATAGCCACTGGCTCCACATCGTAAGTCAAATCACCGTCTAACTGAACTGTGCTGAAATCCAAAACATGAGACGGGTCGCCAATATACTTTCGGAGCATAGAAACATGAAATACCAGATGCACGCTCGACAAGCTAGGTGGTAAGGCAAGCTCGTAAGCCACCTCCCCAATCCTCTGAAGCACCTCAAAAGGCCCAATGAACCGAGGGCACAATTTGCTCTTCTTCCCAAATCTCATAACACCCTTCATGGGTGAAACCTTTAGTAGAACCTTCTACCAAACCATATAAGACACATCTCGAACCTTCCTGTCAGCATAACTCTTTTGTCTTGACTGCGCCGTACGAAGCCGCTCCTGAATCACTTTCACCTTGTCCAAAGCATCTTGTACCAATTCTGTACCCAAAAGCCTAACCTCGCCTGGCTCAAACCAACCTACCAGAGATCTACACTGTCTCCCATATAAAGCCTCATATGGAGCCATCTGAATACTCGACTGATAACTGTTGTTGCAAGCAAACTTTGCGAGCGGTAGAAACTGGTCCCATGAGCCCCCAAAATCAATGACACAAGTGCGCAACATGTCCTCCAATATTTGAATAGTGTGCTCGGACTGCCCGTCCGTCTGAGGGCAAAAAGGTATGCTCAACTCAACCTGAGTACCCAACTCTCGCTGTACGGCTCTCCAAAACTGTGATGTGAACTGAGTGCCTCTATCCTTGTCAATTGTTGCACTTACGTATTTCCTACTTTGTAATTCCTGTTATTGATATTCTATCATCTGGTTGGTTCTGTTACTCTTACATTTAGGAGGATGAGTTGAATGCACGAAGGATGTGGCCGTGCTAATTGATTTGTCACAAATAAATTATATATATATATATATATATATATATATATATATATATATATATATATATATATATATATATATATATATATATATATATATATATATGGTGAGGCAGAGATAGAAGCACGAAGGGTGTTACCATGCCGTTTGACGTGATATCTTGGATATACTTCTTATACCAGGAAAGATTGTAAATCTACTACTGTGATTCCTTTTAGTAATTGTTGACTGTCTCACCGAGTTGTATATGATACCTTTATCTGTTATGCTTTGAACTGCTTTACTGCTAATCTAATGTACAGGTTATAACAATAAGCATCTTTTACTAAAAGCCTCGTCACTACTTCGACGAGGTTAGACAAAATACTTACCAGTACATAGGGTTAGTTGTATTGATACTTCACTTCTGCATATTGCGTGCAAATTTTGGAGCGGAGCTGCTGGTGACGTCGGGTGCTGATTCGGAAGATGTTCGTGCGTTTGGATATAGCTGCCACTTGTCTTGGGTAGCTTAGATTATTGCTAATCTATTTATGTAACCTTCAAGCGGAACGTGTATTTATTTGTATCAGTTTTGAAATTCCAAAACTTAGAAGCTCGTGATTTGTCTTACCAGGTCTTGGGTAAACTTGTAAATGTTCAGTTATCTATTCTCTTTTCTCTTATAATCTCAATTGAGTTGTATTTTTCTATTTGTTGGCTTACCTAGCGGGTTGAGTTAGGTGCCATCACGACTTGTGGTTTTTGGGTCGTGACAAGGTGGTATCAGAGCACTAGGTTCATAGGTTCTACGAGTCATGAGCAAGTGTCTAGTAGAGTCTTGCGGATCGGTATGATGACGTCCATACCTATCTTCGGGAGGCTACAAGCATTTAGGAAAAAAAATTCCCTTTCTTCTTTCTTTATCGTGCGGCCTTTTCTTCAGCTTGAAACCTACGACTTTTACTCTTCCCGATCACTCATATCTGATATTGTGCGCTCAGTATTCGCTATGTGCCGACGATCGGTGATGCTAAAGATAGATTACGACAAGCTGTGGATGCTTGATTATCATCGCGATGTGCTGTCTAGTCTCAGAAGCAGATGCAGTGTTAAATCTTCTAGTCGTTCATTTGCGGTAGGAGGCGGGTTCATATGTCTGGTGGGAAAGCGCAGATTTGGGAAGATTGGCTGGTGGCCAAGCTATTGTGATTAAGTTGTGTTCATGGCAAGGTGTCGATTTGAGTATAACCAGTGGGCCATCTCTTGCATGATGAGTTTGGATCGTGTGTCTCGTATGAGGTTTCCATTCGGTGGAGTGCATATGTCATCATTTTAGAGCATTTGGGGAAGTTGTTTGACTATTGCAATGATGGGTAAGCGTTTGGCAGAATCTTCGGGGTCTTCTATGGCCAGTATTGCATGAATTTTTGAAGTATTCAGCTAAATAGCCGTGCGGATCGGGGCATGCTGTGAAGATATAGTACTTTGGGGTGCTAATGAGGTGATCTATGGCTTCGAGATAAGTGGTGGAGTCTGCTAATGATGATCGGATTGTAGGATCATGGGCCGTATCAATTTCCAGACAGAGATCACTTTGTTATTCCTTTGAATAGGCTTTTGCTGGTGAAGCACGGGTTGCCCGATGCGTATTAGCTGTGTATTGAAGAACAGAGTAAGATGAGTGGTTATCGAGAAGGTTCTGGCGAGTTCCAGGTCTTATGTAGCTTTTAAGGACTTATTGAATTTGTCTACGGGCAGGCTTGAAGTTGGTAGCGAATGGTAATCGGATCTGCGGTATTTCCGTGTCAAGAAAGGCCTACAAGTCAATGTCGGGGTGATGCGAGAAATGGATTCGGGTTGCCAGGAGGTTCCCCCAGGGTGGGCGTATCGGATTGAGTTACTTTTGAGTTAGCAGTCTGTGTAACTCGGTTGAGTTAGAGACGATTGGTTCTTATTCCTCGATTATGTGTTAATGAGTTTCGAAGAATTTATCATGGTTATGACCGCAGTCGGAGTTGATGTTTTCTACAAGTATAGAGGCTATATTACGTGTGGTGGTATTTTCCTAGATTGGGTTAAATGAAAAATTCTCGGTTGATGAGGTGTTCAATTTGCTTATGGTTCAGAGTTGGCTATGAGATTTTTGTAGTGTTGCGAGTAGCATGTTAGAGGCGATGCGCCGTGTGGGGTTGAAATTTGAAGGTATAAGGTTGAAGATAGTTTCGGAGGGAAGGATATGGGTTCTTGATGGAGACGATTTCGGGTGTTTAAAGTTTTGCTGGCACTATGTGTTCCTATCAGAGTAGAGTTCGCCTGTTGGTAGGTACCATGTGTTTTACTTATGGGTGTTTTTCCGTGAGATGACGGAGTATGAGTTACGTGTCAGCCATTGAGTAGCGGTGGTTATATTGGGTATGAAAATTCTGGTATTCATGAGGCTCAGAGACTGAATGTTCTTGTTGACAGACTATTCCTGGATTGCGAGTTGAGAAGAAATGTAGAGGATTGGATGATTGACGGTAGGTGTTATGGAAAGGTTGCTATAGACTTTTGGAAGGTTTATTACATGTTTGAGGAAGATCGGGATTTGGTTTGGGGATTATTTTGAGCCTAATAAGAATGTGTATCCTGTATCGGATCGGACCTGTTTGTTTTGCGCAGTTGTCGCCATGTGTATATCATCAGGTGGAATGGATGTCATTCACGCCTTGGTTTATGTTATATGTTTCTCTCTGATACTATGGCGGGTTGTGAGGGTTACATGATTCTTCGCACGCATATTATGACTCAGTTTAGACTTCATGGCAATATGGGCGAGGTGGCCTTTGTGATGTTGATTTGCTTATTGCACCATAGTTGTGCTTGTCCTTCTCAGTATTTTTTGTTCCTAATGATTTCCCCATAGTTATATTTTTGTGCACTCTATTGTGCTTGATGTTTACGCACATGTGATCAGTGAGCCCGAGTATTATGGCTCGAAGGGTACACTATATGGATTGATATGATGGGATCGGGTTGCATGCCGCAACGGTACAGTGATGAAATATGGATCCTTATTTCTATTTGTATACTTTGCTTTCACCTTGTTGGGAATAATTCATAGTAAAATGCAAAAATTACCCTGCCTGTTTAATTTGCTTAGTAGTTTTCCTATTTAGTTTTCTTACTGTTATCTGTTATGTCTGAGTCATAGTTTGTTATTGTTTGGAACTGTGTTGTGTGTGGCTCCATATGCTATTGATGTGGCTTGATGGTGTGGCTTCTTGTATTGGCTGAGATGAGGTTCCTAGACCTGATATTTGAGCTGTTGTATTGGGGTGAGGAAGGTTTGGAAGAATAACACTATGTTTTGTTGAGGATGGGTGCAATGGCCACGGTCGGGCAAGCGAGTTCTTGGCTTATTGATCAGAAGGGTGGTTAAGTGGTTGTGCGTGTCTCTTTCATCATCGGTAGGGTATGAAGGTTTCGAACGAGGTTCTAATGGATATGAGGTTTGCTACCGGCACCAGATCTGTTTTGGATTTGTTTTGGGCAGTAATGGTGGTCAGCAGTTCCTAATGTGAGTGTTGAAGTGATGGGGAATATCATGTGAGTACACCTTGTATTATGGTTGTGACTTGATGCAGCTTGTTCAGACTTATACAGTGTGTAGATGTGGGAGTCGGGTCTTATAATGAATTCGGGATGATAGAGATTGGGTTCTAAGGTTTAAGGACCAAGGTTGAAACAAGGATCTCAAATGGTGTTGTGTTGGCGGGCTTATGTGGAGCAGGGTGACGTGGGATCAGCCCCGGGTTTGTGCTTAGTAAGGTTAAACCGTGATTTGATAGCTTTGGGAAAGACTCCCGGCACGTTTGAGGACGAACGTGTGTTTAAGTGGTGGAGAATGTAATGACCCGACTGGTCGTTTTGGGAATTTGCACTTCGCTCGGTATCTTGAGGGCTCGAGTATCTCCGCATGATGTATTATGAGTTGCGTAAATCGTCGGTGCTAGTTTTCAAGTTATCCGGAATCAATTTGGAAGAATGAACTTGTCACGACCCAAACCTTGCTCCGGTCGTGATGGCGCCTCTCGTGAAGACAAGGCCAGCCAGACCATTACAGAACACCTCTTTTAAGCAGTTAAATAGTTCATAAGCAGTTTAAATATGATTTAAATGATATTAATTAGCGGATGTACAACCCAACACAGCCCTAATCGGGGTGTCACAAGTCACGAGCATCTAATAGAGTGTGAATACAGTTCTACAAGGTCTAAAAATACACGGAACAGGAAAATGAACAAAAGAGAGAGAAACGGTGCTGCGAACGCTGGCAGTCACCTCGCTAAACTCCTATAGCTCTGCCTCCAATCAGTCAAAAACCGGGTGAATAAATACCTGCATCTGCACACGAGGTGCAGGGAGTAAAGTGAGTACTCCAACTCAGCGAGTAATAAAGGTAAATAACAACTGAGCAGTAAGAAATCACGTATAACAAATCATCATGCTGTATAGAAGCAGTGTGAAACCCTTTTGAGAAAAACAGTGAAGCTGCGAAATCTTTAGAGAAACATCTTAGCTCAGTTTAAACCTCTTTTGAAAATTACTTTTTTTTTTCCAGCGGTCACGCAAATGAATGCAAACAAATAGTGCAGATAAGCACAGAAATCCGCCCCTCGGCACAACACTCAGTCATCAGATAATGCCAGGCAATCATGTAGATATTGCATGAAGTAGCACAGACAACAGATAATAGCAGACAAATGAAATAAAGTAAACACATAGAAAAGTACTAGTACCGCTGCGGCGTGCAGCCAGATCCATTTATCGTCGACGGCGCTCACTAGGGGTGTGCAGACTCCGGGAGGGGCCCCTTATGGCCTAAGTGCAATATCAAGCCATCTCGTGGCATCAAATCTAGGCTCTCGGCCTCATATCAAATCAGTATCTCACTGCTGCGGCGTGCAGCCCGATCCAAAAGTATCCTCACAATATAGGCCCTCGGCCTTACTCAGTCCAAAAATCACATAAGTCACTAATCTGAATTATCATAAACCAGAAGTAATGGCAACAGAGATTAACCAACAGAGGTAGACAAATGTGAAGGTTTTAATTCAGAAAGTTATACCACGGTCTCTTGTTCATTAAGTAAGATGAAAGAGTTAAATTGCTTCACTTTCAACATGCCTAATTCTAATAAGCCACATGCTAATGAAAATTAGTTGGCAAACAAGTCAGACTTACACATGGGTTTCAAATGAAAGAATTGTAAACTCATACCTAATAGAGAAAATGACAATATTCAGATCTAGAGTCCAATAGGTTCAAACGACCAATATTGACATGATATTCAAATCAACAGTCCCAAATATGAAAGAAGCTACAGAAATCCATTACTAATTCAAACACTGAACAGTTCATGAGAATAAACAAGTCAGACTTCAACATGGTCCATTATCCCTGAACTATTTCATTTTTCACCAAATTACAAAACTGAAACAGAACAAATGAAAGGGAAAGCTTCATTACAAATACACCAAATTATTCCACACTTCAGCACTCATATAGTCCAAGAGATACCTGAAAGTGTGAAGAAGACAACAACAGAATAATCAATGGTCCAGCAGCAGTAACAAACAGCAGAATCAGCAGTAGTTGAAACCAGAAATGAAATAAGAACAGCCCAGCAACCAACTTCAGTCAAAAATCAGCCAGAAAATTTCAGATATATTCGACCTCAGTCCATTTCAGCCTCAAACAAAGCCTAAATAACTCCAGCAATTTGAAAATTCTCCAAAACTAAAACCAAAAACCAATGGAACAGTACTTCCTTTAGCTATTTTTCAGCATTCTTTTTTGTGCTTTGTTTTCGGATTTTTCCTCTATTCAATTCTTTATGAAACAGTGTGTTCTTGCAGTTTTTTTTTTCTATCTGGATTTTCAGTTCTCCAATCTTTGATGAAACAATAATCCTTTTGTCTTTGGATTTTTTTCAGCCTTTTTTTTCCTTCCCTTCTAAGGCAAGAAATGGTGCCTTTTATAGGCAAACAACTAGGGCAACACCTGCAGGTTTACTNGGAAGGTCCTAGGAGTTTCATTTTCAGTTACTAAAAGATTCCTTATCGTAAACTACCCATACTACCCTTTCATTCATTGTAAAATTACCTATCCTATGTCAGCCTAACCCCCCCCCCCCCAACCTTGTTACCCTGGTCAAAAGATGACCCTAGTTAACTAATTAAAGGCTGGAACACTCAGCTATACCCAAACAAGTATGATAGAAAACTTGAAAATTGAACTAATTAACCAAGATTAGAATTCAACCCTAATTAATGCTAAGGCTAAACTAACAACAGGGGACTAACAACAAATTAAAACTAAAATAAAATCAATACCACAACAACAATCAGAAATCGAATTCAAACACAGAAATATGAATCAAACCGAGTTAACATTAATTCTAAGAAAATAAAATTTAACCCACAGGAAAAATCAACAAGACCAAGAATTAAACCAAAAATAAAAATTAAAACTAAAACAGAATGAACAAAAATTCCAAATCAATTCACATGAAGAACAAGGATAGACTGTGAACAAATAAAATAGACAATCAAATGAAAAAAGGAAATCTTACTGATTTGACTTGACACTTAATGTTTGATGTTGTAGTTCATACGAAGATCGCAGAAAAACTTGAGGTTGAATGGTTTGAACGACTGAAGCTTGATCTCGGATCCAAGATTTGAGTGACTTTGGGTATATTCGAAGGATGTCGTTGACATATCAGGCATGAGGGAGGCATGGGGGTCATGGGGTGTTGTTTTGGGGTGGTTTGAAGGCGGCGCCACCGTGGGCGGCGGAGGCGGCGCCTAGGGTTTTGGTTATTTGAGGGGATTGACTGGGATTTGAGATATGGGGTTTGGGGTTTTGTAAACAGGAGGTTACGGGGAGTTCAGGGTGTATTTTTGGGAGGGATTGGAGAATCGCCGCCGGCAGAGGCGATTTTCGGCCGGCGGCGGACGGCGGAAGGCGGAAGGCGGTGGTGATCTCTGAAGGGGTTAGGGGGCGTGAGGGAGACGGCTTGGGGGGGGGGGGGTAGGGAGGTTTGGACAGTTAAATATTAAAAAGACCCCACTTCCCAGCTGTTGGATTAAAGATCCTCGACGGTTGGGATTTGTCCTTGGATAAACGACGTCGTTTCATTTGTGGGTGGGGCAGGCCGGGTTGGGGAATGGGTTTGGGCTGGGGCGGTAGGTTTGAGGGGTGTGGACTTTGGACGGATATTGCTGGGCTGGAAAATTTAATTTATCAAATGGCCCAACATTGGGTCTCTTAACAAAGAGACCAAATTCTTTTCTTTATTATTATTATTATTATTTTTTTTTAAAAAATCAAACTAAAATCTAAATTAAACCAAATTAACCTATCAAAAATGCTAATTAATCCTAACAATATTATCACAAATAATTAAATATAAAAGAAAGACTACTAAAATTTCACAATTTAAAATTAAAAAACAAGAGTAAACTATTTTTGTGACTTTTGTATTTTTGTGAACTTCTAATTTACTAATTAATTCCAAAAATATGTAAAAATTAAAACCTAAAATGCAATGCATATATTTTTGTACTTTTACGTGAATTGAAAATGCACAAACAAATGCAGACAATTAGCAGAAAATGCCATACAAAATTAACAAAATTAAAAATAATGAAGAGAAATTATTTTGTTTGAATTTCTGGGAGTAATTCATATTGGGCAAAAATCACGAGCTCACAGCTGCCCCTCTTTGCTCGGAAACACGAAGAGTTTTCGTGCAAAGATAAGTGAGCGGATACGAGCGATTTTTGCCCGTTTGAATACTCCGAGGGAAGCATTTTTGAAAGATTTGACTGCACCCTGCTTCTGAGGTTGCCTACATATCCTTGGCTAAAAAGGAATCAGGTCAGTGTAGTTCGGGAAGGTCTGGTAGCTGGGACTACCATGAAGCTGTGGTTTCACTGTTGTTGTTGCTGCTGCTACTGCTTACTGAACCCCCTTATTACACTGTGTCAAAATAAAAAGAAGCTAGACTAAGCTATGATCTATGAATTACAAAAAGTCCTAACTATGTCTTCAAACTTGTATTTCTTGTAGTTCTTGTTGCCTTGTTGACTTGTATTCTCCCGGCGACATCCTTTTGTTGCTGCCTTGAATTGTGATCTGAGATATTTTGCCCTTTCTCCAGGTGGCTGCCTGACTGCTGACTACACTTTGAGAAGTTTTCCTTTCTCCGGGTGATGCTTGACCGCTGAACTTGAATGTATTCCCTGCTCTCCAGACGGGCTCCTGATTGCTGAATTGAAAGGTATTCCTCTGTTCTTCAGGCGGGCTCCTGACTTCAACAAAATAGACAAAACAAAAACATTTTCTGCCCCAGTTTGGTGGCTGGGTGCACGTGTGGTTGTAGACTAAATAATGTTGCCAAATATCTGTAAAAACTTGAAAGATAAAATTTGAATTTTACTCCCTTGTTCTCCAGGCGGGCTCCTGACTTCTGAAACTTGAAATGTATTCCTCTGTTCTTTAGGCGGGCTCCTGACTGCTAAAACTTGAAATGTATTCCTCTGTTCTCCAGGCGGGCTCCTGACTGCTAGAACTTGAAAAGTATTCCCTTGTTCTCCAGGTGGGCTCCTGACTTCAACAAAATGAACAACAAAGAAAATTTCTGCCCCAGTTTGGTAACTGGGTACAGCATGTTATCAAATATTAAAAATTAAAAGCTAAAATTGAATTGCACTTCCCTTGTTCTCCAGGTGGGCGCCTGACAGCTGAAACTTGAAAAGTAATCACTTGTTCTCTAGGTGGGCTCCTGACTGCAACAAAATAAACAACAAAGAAAATTTCTGCCCCAGTTTGGTAGCTGGGTACACGGGTAAGTGTTAAACTGAATTATTCTACCAACTATTATAAGAATTTGAAAGCTAGGTCCTATTATCCAGGGATGTCCTGACAATTTCTAATAATTATGAACCTAAGTTATATCCCCTAGAGGTATTACCCCCACTACATTTGTTGTCTAAAAGGTCTTAAACTACTCCCCATTATCCAGGTGGGTCCTGACAACTTCTAGTTAAAAGATAGTTTTAACCTAAGTTATATCTACTGAAGGTACGACTCCCACTATATCTTGTTATCTAAACAAACTTTAAAGCTATGTCCCATTATCCAGGAGGGTCTTGTAAACTCCTAATTGAATCCTATCTTAAACGTGCAAACTTTGAAACCAGCTTATATTCCTAATTATGCTAAATTATGCTACTCATGATTGTTTTGAAATTTAAACTAAGTCCCATTTTCCAGGAGGGTCCCGAGAGTTTCCAGCCATACCTGTTTGGGTGCTACCTTTTCTTACGGAGGTTTCTCCGCAGCCAATGAAAACTTTCTGCCCCTGTTTCAATCAAAGAAAAATCTTGTCAGTTTTTAAAAATGTGGCTAGTTGCTGGCATTCTTGCTAGGTACATCCCTGCTGCTGGGCTTTACTCTGTCTCGCTTTCCTGGACTTGCCTTGAATCCCTTCGACTTCCTGACCGAATTTCAATCACTTGACTCTGATGACCCAAGTGTTCTATCCCATATTGTTGTTTTTGTGTTTCTGACTCCTCTTTTGAAATTTCGCTTCTTCCTCACAATTATCCGACTAATCCACCGATGAAACTTCCAGTGGTCCTTTTGACTTACTTTGCTTTTTGACGTCTTTGATATATTCTAGCCCTGTCTGTATAACTAAGAAGCTGGTAGTTAGCCTTGACATTCCTTCCTTTTGTTTCGAACAGAACTAACACTGAAATATCTTAAAGGTATACCTCGAATGAAATGCAATGACCTCAAGGTTAAGGATAAAAGAGAATCCGAGAACGGATGATTTGTGATGAAGAAAGAAAGAGAATAAAGACTTATCTGAATGGAAATGCTGGTACCATTGAGTATGCCATGCATTTTGGATTAATCAGCCCGGCCTGTCTAGCCAATCAATTTTCAATCGTCACCTTTGTCGTTCCGGACTTTCACAACCTGCTTTTCACCCAAACCCAAACCTTGCTTGTCTTGCAATGTCCTGAGCAGCTTTTGGCCACAGACTTGTTTCCTTGGCCTGTCTGAAAAACTCACCTTCGCCTTACGGTGCCCGTGAGGGTTTTCACCAATAAGACTCTCTCATTTTNNNCCTGACTGCTGAAGCTTGAAAAGTATTCCCTTGTTCTCCAGGTGGGCTCCTGATTGCTGAACTTGAAGAGTATTCCCTTGTTCTCCAGGTGGGCTCCTGACTGCAACAAAATAAACAACAAAGAAAATTTCTGCCCCAGTTTGGTAACTGGGTACAGCATGTTATCAAGTATTAAAAATTGAAAGCTAAAATCTGAATTGTATTTCCCTTGGTCTCCAGGTGGGCGCCTGATTGCTGAAGCTTGCAAAGTATTCCCTTGTTCTCCAGGTGGGCTCCTGATTGCTGAACTTGAAAAGTATTCCCTTGTTCTCCATGTGGGCTCCTGACTGCAACAAAATAAACAACAAAGAAAATTTTCTACCCCAGTTTGGTGACTAGGTATAGCATATTATCAAATATTAAAAATTAAAAGCTAAAATTTAATTGCACTTTCGTTGTTCTCCAGGTGGGCTCCTGACTGCTGAACTTGAAAAGTATTCCATTGTTCTCCAGGTGGGCTCCTGATTGCAACAAAATAAACAACAAAGAAAATTTCTGCCCCAGTTTGGTAACTGGGTACAGCATGTTATCAAATATTAAAAATTAAAAGCTAAAATTGAATTGCACTTCCCTTGTTCTCCAGGTGGGCTCCTGACTGCTGAAACCTGAAAAGTATTCCCTTGTTCTCCAGGTGGGCTCCTGATTGCTGAAGCTTGCAGAGTATTCCCTTATTCTCCAGGTGCCCTCCTGACTGCTGCAAAATAAACAAAGAAAATTTTCTGCCCCTGGTTCAATCAAAGAAAAATCTTGTCAGTTTTTAAAAATGTGGCTAGTTGCTGGCATTCTTGCTAGGTACATCCCTGCTGCTGGGCTTTACTCTGTCTCGCTTTCCTGGACTTGCCTTGAATCCCCTCGACTTCCTGACCGAATTTCAACCACTTGACTCTGATGACCCAAGCGTTCTATCCCATATTGTTGTTTTTGTGTTTCTGACCCCTCTTTTGAAATTTCGCTTCTTCCTCACAATTATCCGACTAATCCACCGATGAAACTTCCAGTGGTCCTTTTGACTTACTTTGCTTTTTGACGTCTTTGATATATTCTAGCCCTGTCTGTACAACTAAGAAGCTGGTAGTTAGCCTTGACATTCCTTCCTTTTGTTTCAAACAGAACTGACACTGAAATATCTTAAAGGTATACCTCGAAAGATCGAAATGCAATGACCTCGAGGGTTAAGGGTAAAGAGAATCCGAGAACGGATGATTTGTAATGAAGAAAGAAGAGAATAAGACTTATCTGAATGGAAATGCTGGTACCATTGAGTATGCCATGCATTTTGGATTAATCAGCCCGACCTATCTAGCCAATCAATTTTCAATCGTCACCTTTGTCGTTCCGGACTTTCACAACCTGCTTTTCACCCAAACCCAAACCTTGCTTGTCTTGCAATGTCCTGAGCAGCTTTTGGCCACAGACTTGTTTCCTTGGCCTGTCTGAAAAACTCACCTTCGCCTTACGGTGCCCGTGAGGGTTTTCACCAATAAGACTCTCTCATTTTGATTTCTCTCGACTCACTTCGCCTTACGGTGCCCGTGAGGGTTTTCACCAATAACACTCTCTCATTTTGATTTCTCTCAACTCACTTCGCCTTACCGTGCCTGTGAGGGTTTTCACCAATAAGACACTTTTTTTATTTTTATTTTTTTTATTTTTTTTTTTTTTACACCGGAGTGTTGCCCCTGATGTGAATCACTTTTACTTGCTTGTATTGGCACTTCCTGAAGACTGATTAGAAGGTCTTTCTTTGGACCGTAATGTGGGCTTTTGGATAGGGTTAGAAAGAAAGTGTATCAAGGCTCAAAACAATTCAACATGGGTTCAAAATTAAAGCTTCCGGAATCAAATCTCTTGCAACAACCACAACTTCTACCCCAGTTTCTTCCATGGGGACTTTGGACTTTTATTTCGGTGTGACTGAACCTCAGAGGGAGGCTGCCTACGTACCCTTTCGGGATCAAGTCCAGCGTAGTTCATGATAGAGAAATTACTTTGTTGTTGCAATCTTTCCTTTTCTTCCACTTTTTCTTTCTTTTCATTTTTTTTCCTTCATTTTTCTTTTCCTCTTTTTTTTTTGTGTTTTCTTATTTCTTCACTGATTTGCCTTGCTCGAGCTTCCGAGTTGTTATTGATTCCGAAAGAGGGGTATGAAAGAAATTAAATGAGGCTCAAAAGGGGTAACAAAGGATAAAGTGTTTGGATAGCGGAACAAAATGCCTTCGTCATTTCAATCTCAAAAATTTGCCAAATACAATAAAGTACAATTAAACCAAGAAATCATACATAGTATCGCTTGACTGCATCGGAGTTGATAGCCATTTCTACACATTTTCCTTCCACATCTGCCAGATATAATGCGCCATTGGACAACACTCTGGTTACAACAAATGGCCCCTGCCAGTTCGGGGCGAACTTTCCTTTCGCCTCAGCCCAATGAGGTAGGATACGCCTCAACACCAATTGCCCTACTTCGAATTTCCGCGGACGCACTTTCTTGTTATATGCTCTTGCCATTCTTTGTTGGTATAACTGACCGTGACACACTGCTGCCAATCTCTTCTCATCAATCAAACTTAGTTGTTCCAAGCGGGCTTTAACCCATTCAACATCATCAACTTCCGCCTCGGCGATGATCCGAAGGGACGGGATTTCAATCTCTGCGGGTATTACTGCTTCAGTTCGATACACCAGTGAATAAGGAGTTGCCCCTACTGAAGTGCGGACAGTAGTTCGATAGCCTAAAAGGGAAAACGGTAACTTCTTATGCCACTGCCTGGACCCCTCTACCATTTTCCGAAGTATTTTCTTGATGTTCTTGTTAGCTGCTTCGACTGCTCCATTTGCCTTAGGACGATATGGGGTGGAATTGAGGTGCGTAATCTTAAACTGCTGGCATGTCTCTGCCATCAAATGACTGTTGAGGTTGGCACCATTGTTTGTGATGATGACCTTCGGGATCCCAAACCGACAGATGATATTCGAATGCACAAAATCGACCACTGCCTTCTTGGTCACAAATTTGAAGGTTTTTGCTTCAACCCACTTAGTGAAATAATCAATAGCTACCAGAATGAACCTGTGCCCATTTGACGCCGCTGGCTCGATCAGCCCAATGACATCCATTCCCCAAGCAACGAACGGCCATAGTGCTGACATTGTATGCAATTCAGATGGTGGAGAATGAATCAAATCTCCATGTACCTGACATTGATGACACTTGCGCAGGAAACTGATGCAATCCCGTTCCATAGTAAGCCAATAGTAACCCGCTCAGAGAATCTTCTTTGCCAATACATATCCACTCATATGAGGTCCGCAAACTCCCGCATGTACCTCAGCCATGATAACTGTAGCCTGTTTAGCATCCATGCATCTCAACAATCCTAGATCTGGAGTTCTCTTGTACAACACTCCTCCACTGAAGAAAAATCCGCTTGCCAAGCGTCGAATTGCTCTCTTTTGATCCCCTTTAGCTCGTGCTGGGTACACTCCCATCCGGAGGTATTCTTTGATATCATGGAACCACGGCTCACCATCAAGCTCTTCTTCCACCATATTACAATAGGCATGCTGATCTCGAACCTGAATCTGTAACGGGTCCACATAAGCCTTGTCTGGATGATGCAACATTGACGCCAAAGTGGCCAAAGCATCGGCAACCTCATTGTGAATCCTTGGAATATGCTTGAAGTCTATTGATTGAAACCGTTGACAAAGTTCATGCAAACACTGCCGATACGGTATGAGCTTCAAATCTCGTGTCTCCCATTCACCCTGAATCTGGTGTACCAGAAGATCCGAGTCACCTATGACCAAGATTTCCTGGACACCCATGTCTATAGCCAATCTCAATCCCAAAATACATGCTTCGTATTCAGCCATATTGTTGGTGCAATAGAAACAAAGTTGAGCAGTGACAGGGTAGTGTTGCCCTGTCTCAGAAATCAGGACTGCTCCTATCCCAACACCCTTGGCATTGGCAGCTCCATCAAAGAACAGTTTCCATCCTGGCTTCTCGACTTGTTCTAATTCTTCAACATGCATTACCTCCTCATCAGGAAAGTATGTTTTGAAAGGTTCATATTCATCATCAATTGGATTCTCAGCCAGATGATCAGCCAGCGCTTGTGCTTTCATTGCAATCCGAGTCACGTAGACAATATCAAACTCCGTGAGCAAGATTTGCCATTTCGCCAGCCTCCCTGTGGGCATGGGCTTCTGAAAAATGTACTTCAACGGATCCAACCGAGAGATGAGATAGGTGGTATAAGCTGACAAGTAATGTTTCAGCTTCTGCGCTACCCAGGTCAAGGCACAACACGTCCTCTCAAGTTGAGTGTACTTTACCTCATATGATGTGAACTTCTTGCTGAGGTAGTAAATTGCTTGTTCTTTCCTTCCTGTGATGTCATGCTGCCCCAGTACACAACCAAAAGAATTATCCAGCACGGTCAGATAAAGGATCAAGGGTCTTCCCGGCTCCGGGGGGACCAACACAGGTGGACTAGCCAAATACTCCTTAATCTTGTCAAATCCTGCTTGACATTCATCCGTCCATCTGACCGCAACATCTTTCTTTAGCAGCTTGAAGATGGGCTCGCAAGTCGTTGTAAGCTGGGCAATGAACCTGCTGATGTAATTCAACCTGCCAAGCAAACTCATCACCTCTTTCTTGTTCCTTGGCGGCGGTAGCTCCTGAATGGCTTTGATCTTGGACGGGTCTAACTCAATACCGCGCCGACTCACCACGAATCCCAATAACTTCCCAGATGGAACTCCAAACGCACACTTTGCTGGATTAAGCTTGAGGTTGTACCTACGGAGTCTCTAGAAGAATTTCCTCAAATCCCTGACATGGTCACATCGTTTCCTCGACTTTATGATCACATCGTCCACATAAACCTCAATTTCCTGATGTATCATGTCATGGAACATGGTGGTCATCGCCCTCATATACGTTGCCCCTACGTTATTTAACCCAAACGGCATGACTCTATAACAATACGTTCCCAAAGGCGTGATGAATACCGTCTTTTCCGCATCCTCCTCATCCATCAAAATCTGGTGATAGCCAGCATAACAATCCACGAAGGAACCAATCTCATGTTTGGCACAATTGTCAATCAATATGTGGATGTTTGGTAGTGGAAGTTGTCTTTCGGACTTGCCTTATTGAGGTCACGGTAATCTACGCACACTCTGGTCTTTCCATCCTTCTTCGGCACAGGCACAACATTGGCTAACCAGGTGGGATACCGCGAGACCCGGATGACCTTTGCCTCAAACTGTTTGGTGACCTCTTCTTTGATTTTCACACTAATGTCTGTTTTAAACTTCCCTAGCTTCTGCTTGACAGGAGGGCATGCTGGGTCAGTGGGCAATTTGTGGACCACCAAATCGGTGCTTAAACCTGGCATGTCGTCATATGACCATGCAAAAACATCTTTATACTCAAAAAGTGCTTTAATTATCTCTTATCTGAGCTGTGGTTCCAAATGGACACTTATTTTCGTTTCCCGCACATTCTCCTGATCCCCTAAATTGATTGCCTCTGTGTCATTCAGATTAGGTTTGGGTTTTTCTTCAAAGTGGCTTAATTCTTTACTGATTTCCTCAAAAGCTTCCTCTTCATCATATTCTATTTCGTCATCACACTCAACTTGTTATTATGTCTGAGTTAGATTGGCTTTTAAGACTGGGCTGAAGACTCCTCATGCATGACACATCACTGAAACCAGCATAAAAGGGACTGTACAAGAAAGAAAAGAAAGACAAAAATGAAAACTATCAGGAATGAAAAAGAGGGAAATTGCATTTCATTAACATTTAAGATAACAAGGTTTAACTCATCCAAACGGACGGAACATAGCATCCGAATTACAACCTTGGAAATAATCCAGATTAAACTGAAAGGAAATCAAAACTAACTACCAAGACTCCCTCCGGGTAGGAAGGGGAGTTGCTTCCCAATTGTTAAGCTTTGCCTGGGGCCCACGAACTGAACATCTGCCTTGCTTGGACCTTCTCCGGCCTCCAACACATTCACCTCATAAAACAGCTTTTCAAACCTCTCAATCATCTCCTCTTCGGGATCAACCACACCACGGGGCATTGCCGTTGCTAGGCGCTTCTTCGTACCAGGCCTGATAAAGGAACGGGAAAGGCGGGGAATGGGTTTTGGAAGGGTCCATGCTTTCTTTTTCATCTTTCTAGCTCGCCTTATGTCTGTAGCAGTGGGTTTGA
This sequence comes from Nicotiana attenuata, assembly GCF_001879085.1. Classification (NCBI taxonomy): domain Eukaryota; kingdom Viridiplantae; phylum Streptophyta; class Magnoliopsida; order Solanales; family Solanaceae; genus Nicotiana; species Nicotiana attenuata. The sequence goes on from NW_017671384.1 coordinate 101,635, forward strand.
AACCCAAACCAAAAGTATCCAGGTTTGCAGGAAGGGATACGGGCTGTACGATGCCTTGTAAAGAAGCACCCAAGCCTTTTCCAGGTACAAATCCGTTCNTGCGAGTTTCTCGAAGATTTCCTCAAATCCCTGACATGGTCACATCATTTTCTCGACTTTACGATCATGTTGTCCACATAGACCTTAATTTCCCGATGTATCATGTCATGGAACATGGTGGTCATCGCCCTCATATACGTTGCCCCTACGTTCTTTAACCCAAACGGCATGACTCTATAACAATACGTTCCCCAGGGCGTGATGAACGCCGTCTTTTCCGCATCCTCCTCATCCATCAAAATACGGTGATAGCCCGCATAACAATTTACGAAGGAACCAATCTCATGTTTGGCACAATTGTCAATCAATATGTGGATGTTTGGTAGTGGAAAGTTGTCCTTTGGACTTGCCTTATTGAGGTCACGGTAATCTACGCACACTCTGGTCTTTCCATCCTTCTTTGGCACGAGCACAACATTAGCTAACCAGGTGGGATACCGCGAGACCCGGATGACCTTTTCCTCAAACTGCTTGGTGACCTCTTCTTTGATTTTCACACTAATGTCTGTTTTAAATTTCCTTAGCTTCTGCTTGACAGGAGGGCATGCTAGGTCAGTGGGCAATTTGTGAACCACCAAATCAGTGCTTAAACTTGGCATGTCGTCATATGACCATGCAAAAATATCCTTATACTCAAAAAGTGCTTTAATTATCTCTTCCCTGAGCTGTGGTTCCAAATGGACACTTATTTTCGTTTCTCGTACATTCTCCTGATCCCCTAGATTGATTGCCTCTATGTCATTCAAATTAGGTTTGGGTTTTTCTTCAAAGTGGCTTAATTCTTTACCGATTTCCTCACGAGCTTCCTTATCATCATATTTTATTTCGTCATCACACTCAACTTTTTGTATTATTATGTCTGAGTTAGATTGGCTTTTAAGACTGGGCTGAAGACTCCTCATGCATGACACATCACTGAAACCAGCATAAAAGGGACTGTACAAGAAAGAAAAGAAAGACAAAAATGAAAACTATCAGGAATGAAAAAGAGGGAAATTGCATTTCATTAACATTTAAAATAACAAGGTTTAACTCATCCAAACGGACGGAACATAGTATCCGAATTAAAACCTTGGAAATAATCCAGATGAAACTCAAAAGAAGATCAAAACTAACTACCAAGACTCCCTCCGGGTAGGAAGAGGAGTTGTTTCCCAATCGTTAAGCTTCGCCTGGGGCCCCACGAACTGAACATCTGCCTTGCTTGAACCTTCTCCGGCCTCCAACACATTCACCTCATGAAACAACTTTTCAAACTTCTCAATCATCTCCTTGTCAGGGTCAACCACACCTTTGGGCATTGATGTTGCTAGGCGCTTCTTAGTACCAGGCCGAACAAAGGAACGGGAAAGGCGGGGAATGGGTTTTGGAAAGGTCCATGCTTTCTTTTTCATTTTTCTAGCTCGCCTTATGTCTGCAGCAGTGGGCTTGAAGCCCAAACCAAAAGTATCTAGGTTTGCAGGAAGGGATACGGGCTATACGATGCCTTGTAAGGAAGCACCCAAGCCTTTTCCAGGTACAAATCCGTTCTTCAGCATTTCCGACGCGACCATGACGGATGCAGCAGCTACCTTTGGCACAGGAATACACTTCCCTTCCGGGATCTTCTCAACCGATACCGTATCGAAAACTTGATAAACCCACGGGCTTTTGTCATTCTCAGCTTCTATAAAAGGCACAATGGCGTCACCCGGAATACACGAACTATCTTCCCCATGCACCATAATCTCTTGCCTGTCCCATTCGAATTTGACCATCTGATGCAAGGTAGATGGCACTGCCTTTGCTGCATGGATCCAGGGTCGGCCTAATAAGAGATTGTAAGAGACAGCCACATCGAGCACCTGGAACTCCATAGTGAATTCAACTGGGCCTATTGTCAGCTCCAGCACTATATCCCCAACTGTGTCCTTGCCTCCCCCATCAAATCCTCGCACGCAAATGCTATTCTTATGAATTCTCTCACTGTCTACTTTTAACTTTTCCAGGGTGGAGAGAGGGCAAATGTTTGCACTGGACCCATTATCAACAAGCACCCGGGTGACCACGGAGTCTTCACATTTCACCGTGAGGTAGAGTGCTTTATTATGTTCAGTGCCTTCCAAAGGTAGCTCGTCATCAAAAAATGTAACCCTGTTGACTTCAAAGATCTTGTTTGCTATTTTCTCTAAATGGTTCACAGAAATCTTATCGGGAACGTGGGCTCATTCAGAATTTTCATCAATGCCTGGCGGTGCTCATCTGAGTGAATCAATAAGGATAGCAAAGAAATTTGCGCCGGGGTCTTTCTCAACTGTTCTACAATGGAATAATCCCGGGCCTTCATTTTCTTCAAAAATTCTTCTGCCTCCTCTTCGGTTACAACTTTCTTCACTGATGCTGGATTGCCTTTGGTAAGTCTAGCCTTTCTCAACTCGTCAGGAGCAAAACATCTCCCCGAGCGAGTCAGACCATGTGTTTCACAAACTTCTTCCTTGACTTCCTTTCCCTGATACATCACTGTCACTTGGCCGTAATTCCATGGGACGGCCTTTCCACTGAGTACCGGTAGCTGAGTCACTGGCTTGATGACAACAGGCTCTGTGCGAGCCCCTTTCACAATCACAGCGGGCTTAACAGCTGCCCCAGACACTACCACTTTAACTGGTTCTTATTTTTCTGCAACGCCGCTCAAAAGCTCTTTCTTCATCGCTACAACTGATTTGCCAACTGTTTCTCCCACCTTGATCGATGCTCTCTCCTTTGCTAGTTTCTCATTTGATTTATCCTCACTAGCCCTGATCATCATTACGGTCTGTGACGGCTTCTTATGCTCTCCCGTTTGGATTAGCTCGATCATATGGGTCTCGTGATGAGTTGGTAATGGATTTTGGGTGATGTTAGGTGTTTCTGGGGCTTGTACTTCAATTCGGCGGGTATCAATGAGCTCTTGGATAGCCGTTTTCAAGTGCCAACATTTTTCTGTGTCATGTCCCGGCGCACCTGAGCAATACTCACAACTTACAGAGTGGTCCAGATTCCTTTAGGGTGGATTTGGCAATTTGGGTTCAATCGGGTTCAGCATGCCCAACTGTCTCAATCTGTGGTACAAGCTGGTGTAAGATTCACCCAAGGGAGTGAAAGTCTTCTTCTTTTGGAACCTATCATTCTTAAATGCGGAATTGGGTCAAAAACCGGTTCCAGCAGGATTTCTGTTGGTTCTTAGGGGTGGATAGGTGCTTTGAGCTGAGTAAGTATTTTGTGGGGTGGGTGCGCGCCATTGTGCATGGCTAGGAGGTTGGGGGTATGTCTGGGCATGGTGGACAGAGAAATGGGGAGCGGGAGTGGGTAATAATGCTGCGGTGGGCCATATGGGGTATGTGAGTGGGTTTGGGGGTGGGGGCGAGGTTGGTGATAATATGGTGATGGACCTCTGGATCAAGCTCTCGATTTCACTACCGCAACCTCTTCTTTCTTCTTCTTTCCCAATACTCCTCCAGTGCCGCTCTGAATAGCCTGAGTAGTCGCTTTGATTGCTGAATATCTCATAATCTTGTTAGACTTGAGACCCTCTTCCACCATACTTCCCATTTTCACGACCTCATTGAAAATTTTCCCCACTGCGGACACCAGATGACCATAATAGGTTGGCTCCAAAGCCTGAAGGAAATAATCAACCATCTCATTCTCTTTCATTGGAGGATCGACTCTTGCTGCCTGCTCTCTCCACCGAAAACCATACTCTCTAAAGCTTTCTCCGGGCTTCTTCTCAATTTTAGTTAGCGACAGACGATCTGGGACAATTTCGAGATTGTACTGAAAATGACATGCAAATGCTTGAGCCAAGTCGTCCCAGGTATACCATCGGGCATGGTCCTGTCGTGTGTACCACTCCAACGTTGCTCCACTTAGACTTTGACTAAAGTAAGCCATCAATAACTCATCCTTTCCTCCAGCTCCTCTCATCTTGCTGCAGAACCCCCTTAAGTGGGCCACCGGATCGCCATGGCCATCATATAAGTCAAACTTGGGTAACTTGAATCCTGCTGGCAACTGGACGTCAGGAAACAGGCACAGAACCTTGTAGGCTACACTCACTTGTCCTCCGAGCCCTTGCATATTTCGGAATGACTGTTCTAGGCTCTAGACTTTCCGAATCATTTCATCTTGCTCAGGGTTTTTGGGAGGCTTTTCTTCTTCTGCTGAGAGATCAAGGCGGGGAGTGTAAGGGCATGGCTCTGGCGGTTTGAAAGTGGCTTCGGGTGGGTAGTACTGGTTATCATGAGTTTGGAACAAAGGTTCGCTGGAAGACCTGTGTAGTGCGACCGGTGGAGGAGCCACAAATACAGGAGTAGTTGGTGGTGGGGGGCATGGAATTTGTTTGGGTGGCGGAGGTGGTGGTGCTTGAGAAGTGGTTCCGTAGTACTGCTGGTAAGTAGGGAAAGCAGGAGATGAGTTCACTGTGGGAGGATCTTGAGGCTGAGCTAGTGGTGGGAGGTAGGTGGGGTTAGCAGGATAGGCTGGTGGTGGATGTCCCTTCGACCAAGCCTGGTACATCTCGGCCATTTGTTGCTTCCGTTTATACATCTCCTCCTTCATTGCATTAACGTCCACTACTTCCTCCTCCCTAGATGGGTCGACAATGCTTGCTTCCAATTCCTGGTTGACCATGTTTGATTTATCCTTAGAGCGGGTGTTGTAGGGATGGGTTGCCAGAATGCCAGTCAACTTAACCACTTGCCTGGACTCATCAACAACAACTTGTTAGCGGTTAGGGCATTAACAGATAGATAACCGCACATTGAGGGGTGAATGCACCTAAGCAGTTAACCGTTTCTATTATGCCTTTGCTCAGTCGCATGCGTCATCCCGGCTTTCCTATTTCCTTTACTAGCCAATTGTAACTTCTCTTCTCCTTTCTCTTTCTTTTTTTTTTCTTTTCTTTCTTTTCACTCTTACCTTGGTTTTCCTTGTTCCTAACCGCTCCTTTCCTCAAAATTATTTTTCCACTCTTTTCTTTCCTTTTCTCTTGCTCTCTTTTCATTTCTCTTATTTACTTTTATTTGGCTTCCCTTTTTCTNAATAGGTTGGCTCCAAAGCCTGAAGGAAATAATCAACCATCTCGTTCTCTTTCATTGGAGGATCGACTCTTGCTGCCTGCTCTCTCCACCGAAAACCATACTCTCTGAAGCTTTCTCTGGGCTTCTTCTCAATTTTAGTCAGTGACAGACGGTCCGGGACAATTTCGAGATTATACTGGAAATGACATGCAAATGCTTGGGCCAGATCGTCCCAAGTGTACCATCGAGCATGATCCTGTCGTGTGTACCATTCCAAAGCTGCTCCACTTTAACTTTGACTAAAGTAAGCCATCAATAACTCATCCTTTCCTCCAGCTCCTCTCATCTTGCTGCAGAACCCCCTTAAGTGGGCCACCGGATCACCATGGCCATCATATAAGTCAAACTTGGGTAACTTGAATCCTGCTGGCAACTGGACATCAGGAACAGGCACAGGTCCTTGTAAGCTACACTCACTTGTCCTCCGAGCCCCTGCATATTTCGGAATGACTGTTCTAAGCTCTTAACCTTCCATATCATTTCCTCTTGCTCAGGGTTTTTGGGAGGCTTTTCTTCTTCTGCTGAGAGATCAAGTCGGGGAGTGTAATGAAAGTGGCTTCGGGTGGGTAGTACTGGTTATCATGAGTTTGGAACAAAGGTTCGCTAGAAGACCTGTGTAGTGTGGCAGGTGGGGGAGCCACGAACACAGGAGTGATTGGTGGTGGAGGGCATGGAATTTGTTTGGGTGGTGGAGGTGGTGGTGTTTGAGAGGTGGTTCCGTAATACTGCTGGTAAGTAGGGAAAGCCGGTGATGAATTCACTGTGGGAGGATCTTGAGGCTGAGCTAGTGGTGGGAGGTAAGAGGGGTTAGCAGGATAGGCTGGTGGTGGATGTCCCTTCGACCAGGCCTGGTACATCTCGGCCATTTGTTGCTTCAGTTTATACATCTCCTCCCTCATTGCATTAACGTCCACTACTTCCTCCTCCCTAGATGGGTCGACAATGCTTGCTTCCAATTCCTGGTTGACCATGTTTGATTTATCCTTAGAGCGGGTGTTGTAGGGATGGGTTGCCAGAATGCCAGTCAACTTAACCACGTGCCTGAACTCATCAACAACAACTTTGTTAGCGGTTAGGGCATTAACAGATAGATAGCTGCACATTGAGGAGTGAATGCACCTAAGCAGTTAACCATTTCTATTATGCCTTTGCTTCGTTTGCATGCGTCATCCCGGCTTTCCATTTCCTTTACTTGCAACTTCCCTTTTTCTCTCTTTTTTTTCATTCTTGCCTTCCTCTTCGCTTTGTTTTTATTCTCTCCTCCTCTCTTATTTTGCCATTGTTTCCTCCTCACGGTTTCTTATTTTCTCTTTTTTCCTTTTCTTTTGCTCTTATTTTTCCTCTCTTTTTCCTTTCCTCTCTTTTTATCACTCTTTTTTTCTTTATTTTGGTTATGGTCGAATCCTATGGAGATTGCCTACGTATCATGACCCCGCATGAATCAGACCGAGTGTAGTTCTGGAGGACATAAATAAATAATAAAACATTTTGGGATTTTCAAATTTTCATAAAAATATTTTGATTACAATGACTCAAAGACTGAGAGACTCAAAAAGGAAACTAACGGGAGAAAAATCAAGACTCATTTTGCCTCAAAAGTTATCACTATTTTTCAAAATTTTCATAAAAATATCCGGCCTTGCCAATACGGCCTTTCAACACTCCGAGGAGGAAGATTTTAAGGCTGTGTTCGCTAACCGGCCAAAACCTTGAAAAATGACCAAAGGCGGTTGTTCTTGCAAAAACAGCCTTCTGGCTTGGGGACGTTCGGCTATTTTTGACAAGAATGGCATCACCTTACTTATTTACAATAAAAATAAAATTTTTGCTCTTTTTGGGCTAATTTTGCAAAAGGGAAGTTGGACCCGATGAGGGTTGCCTACGTATCCCGCGCCCTGTGGGAATCAAACTGGCGTAGTTCGGGCAGATAAAACAAAACCAACTATTTTTGAAAACAAAACATTCTCTTCTTTTTTTTTTCAATTTCATTTTTCCAAAAATTCGGCAGAGTTTCAATACCATCTGGACATTGGTTTTTCAAAACAGGTGATCAACTCACTTAACCCTCACACTGCTATTTTCCTTTCCTGACTTTCTCCCTTTATTCAAAAGCCGGTCAGCATGCAAATCCAAAGCAAATAAATGCACAAGTAGCAAGTAAGATGCATCAGGATGGTCTTTTTCATTTTGGGTACACCTGTCCTAGACGGACCCAACCCCTATGTTGAGTCCCCTAAGTCAAATTCACATGATGCAAACAAACGTTCCTACTAGGGATCCGGCATGAAGCTGTATTTTTCTAGGTTTAAATCATGGGGTTTTGGTCTAGACTTGGGGTACCCGAGCGGACAATTGGGCCGAGGAGGGGGCGACGCACCGGGAGCACTAAAGTCTGCCCGGCCTTGTCGCTTGCCCAACCTCGCTCTATTTGGTATAATTTCTACAGAAAAAGTGGGCTACGCGAACGTATGCACCATTTTCAGAAGACTCAGAAGGGTGGCGTAAGAAGACAATTATATACAATTCAACAATATTAAAGCGGTAAGCAGATAGCATTTAGCATAGAGGTTCACAAAATACAGTAATATGAACAATAAATAAAGCCAAGTAAAAATCATAAAACAAGCTCAAATTCTTGAACCCTGAACCAGAAGTTCTGGGTTCTTATCCCCAGCAGAGTCGCCAGAGCTGTCACACCTCCTTTTTTCTACACCCCATAAAGGGTATAATAAAGGAGTTATTTCCAACTTGAAGTGACAATCGAAACGGGATTATTTTAGAAAAATTCAGAGTCGCCACTTGGGAGATTTATGGTGTCCCAGGTCACCGGTTTAAATCCCGAATCGAGGAAAAGAATGACTCTGTTATTACAGTCTGCGAATCAGAAATCCGGGTAAGGAATTCTGTTAACCCGGGAGAAGGTGTTAGGCACTCCCGAGTTCCGTGGTTCTAGCACGGTCGCTTTGATCATACTTGGCTTATTGAACTCATTTAATTACTGATTTTAAAACCTATGTGCTTTTGCTTCCTTCACCATTTTTAATTAGAAAATTATCTTGAGACGGGTTACGCGTACGTATACCCGCCCGTTCAGTGCGTCAAAAATCATGTCACGCAAACGTGTCCACAATCAATAACGCTTAGTTATTATTAAGAGTGTTTGGGCCGAAGTTGCGCGAACGCATACCCTGATTTGGTTTTTAGAAATGTGGTTGTGTTACGCGAACGTATACGCAACCACACTTGGTATTTTAAACGGCCTTAAAGGATATTCTACGAAATATTACTTTTGTCTAGCCTACGAAATTACTACAAGGCCATATGCGATTTTAATGAACTTATGTGAACTAAAGAAAATAACCTAAAGCTTGTAACCTATTTTATTATTAAGCAAAGTTTGATCGAAGTTGCGCGAACGCATACTCCGAATTAATTTTAGAATTATGGTCATGTTACGCGAACGTATACGCAACCACAGTCGTGTATTAAACGGCCCTAAAGGCTTGCTACGAGTATCATTAATTAACTAAACTACAAAATGCGCAAGGACCAAGATTCGTAGCCACTAACTGTACGGATTCACCCCAGCGCACAAAACTCTGGCACATATTCTGAACTGGTTATAGTGATCGCAAACGCCCCAATATCAAACAAAGTTTGCAAAGGTTAAAGATTTGAAACAAGGCTTCATGATAAGCAAAACACACCTTACCCACATAGGAGCCCATTTAAACTCATCTAATTTTATTTGAGTCAAATCCTCACAAGCCTGGCCCAATTCACCAAATCAACACTGGTTATGGTTATATGGAATTAACAAAGAATCAGACTAGCAAATTTATGGCAAACTAAACAAATTGGAATTTTGCTGTCTTGACTTATCAGCTTTAAAATCTCAACGAGGCTTTAATTAGTCAACACAGGGTCGTATAGATCTAGTCCACTACACGAGTGTGAAGATAGTCAAATACAATAATCTGAATTATCATAAAACAGAATAAATGGCAACAGAGATTAACCAACAGAGGTAGACAAATGTGAAGGTTTTAATTCAGAAAGTTATACCACGGTCTCTTGTTCATTAAGTAAGATGAAAGAGTTAAATTGCTTCACTTTCAACATGCCTAATTCTAATAAGCCACATGCTAATGAAAATCAGTTGGCAAACAAGTCAGACTTACACATGGGTTTCAAATGAAAGAATTGTAAACTCATACCTAATAGAGAAAATGACAATATTCAGATCTAGAGTCCAATAGGTGCAAACGACCAATATTGACATGATATTCAAATCAACAGTCCCAAATATGAAAGAAGATACAGAAATCCATTACTAATTCAAACACTGAACAGTTCATGAGAATAAACAAGTCAGACTTCAACATGGTCCATTATCCCTGAACTATTTCATTTTTCACCAAATTACAAAACTGAAACAGAACAAATGAAAGGGAAAGCTTCATTACAAATACACCAAATCATTCCACACTTCAGCACTCATATAGTCCAAGAGATACCTGAAAGTGTGAAGAAGACAACAGCAGAATAATCAATGGTCCAGCAGCAGTAACAAACAGCAGAATCAGCAGTAGTTGAAACCAGAAATGAAATAAGAACAACCCAACAACCAACTTCAGTCAAAAATCAACCAGAAAATTTCAGATATATTCGACCTCAGTCCATTTCAGCCTCAAACAAAGCCTAAATAACTCCAGCAATTTGAAAATTCTCCAAAACTAAAACCAAAAACCAATGGAACAGTACTTCCTTTAGCTATTTTTCAGCATTCTTTTTTGTGCTTTGTTTTCGGATTTTTCCTCTATTCAATTCTTTATGAAACAGTGTGTTCTTGCAGTTTTTTTTTCTATCTGGATTTTCAGCTCTCCAATCTTTGATGAAACAGTAATTTCTACAGCCTTTTGTCTTTGGATTTTTTTTCAGCCTTTTTTTTCCTTCCCTTCTAAGGCAAGAAATGGTGCCTTTTATAGGCAAACAACTAGGGCAACACCTGCATGTTTACTTTTGCCTTTTAGTCCCTTTTTATTTTCAAATTTAAACTATTTAGTCCCTAGAATCTTGGCTTGCTGCCCAAGTTACTACACCTATTTGTTGAATTTCAGATTAACACCCCATCTGGAAGGTCCTAGGGAGTTTCATTTTCAGTTACTAAAAGATTCCTTATGTAAACTACCCATACTACCCTTTCATTCATTGTAAAATTACCTATCCTATGTCAGCTAACCCCCCCCCCCCCCAACCTTGTTACCCTGGTCAAAAGATGACCCTAGTTAACTAATTAAAGGCTGGAACACTCAGCTATACCCAAACAAGTATGATAGAAAACTTGAAAATTGAACTAATTAACCAAGATTAGAATTCAACCCTAATTAATGCTAAGGCTAAACTAACAACAGGGGACTAACAACAAATTAAAACTAAAATAAAATCAATACCACAACAACAATCAGAAATCGAATTCAAACACAGAAATATGAATCAAACCGAGTTAACATTAATTCTAAGAAAATAAAATTTAACCCACAGGAAAAAATCAACAAGACCAAGAATTAAACCAAAAATAAAAATTAAAACTAAAACAGAATGAACAAAAATTCCAAATCAATTCACATGAAGAACAAGGATAGACTGTGAACAAATAAAATAGACAATCAAATGAAAAAAGGAAATCTTACTGATTTGACTTGACACTTAATGTTTGATGTTGTAGTTCATACGAAGATCGCAGAAAAACTTGAGGTTGAATGGTTTGAACCACTGAAGCTTGATCTCGGATCCAAGATTTGAGTGACTCTGGGTATATTCGAAGGATGTCGTCGACATATCAGGCATGAGGGAGGCATGGGGGTCATGGGGTGTTGTTTTGGGGTGGTTTGAAGGCGGCGCCACCGTGGGCGGCGGAGGCGGCGCCTAGGGTTTTGGTTATTTGAGGGGATTGACTGGGATTTGAGATATGGGGTTTGGGGTTTTGTAAACAGGAGGTTACGGGGAGTTCAGGGTGTATTTTTGGGAGGGATTGGAGAATCGCCGCCGGCAGAGGCGATTTTCGGCCGGCGGCGGACGGCGGAAGGCGGAAGGCGGTGGTGATCTCTGAAGGGGTTAGGGGGCGTGAGGGAGACGGCTTGGGGGAGGGGGGTAGGGGAGGTTTGGACAGTTAAATATTAAAAAGACCCCACTTCCCAGCCGTTGGATTAAAGATCCTCGACGGTTAGGATTTGTCCTTTGATAAACGACGTCGTTTCATTTGTGGGTGGGGCAGGCCGGGTTGGGGAATGGGTTTGGGCTGGGGCAGTAGGTTTGAGGGGTGTGGACTTTGGACGGGTATTGCTGGGCTGGGGAATTTAATTTATCAAATGGCCCAACATTGGGTCTCTTAACAAAGAGACCAAATTCTTTTCTTTATTATTATTATTATTATTTTTTTTTTTAAAAAAAAATCAAACTAAAATCTAAATTAATCCAAATTAACCTATCAAAAATGCTAATTAATCCTAACAATATTATCACAAATAATTAAATATAAAAGAAAGACTTCTAAAATTTCACAATTTAAAATTAAAAAACAAGAGTAAACTATTTTTGTGACTTTTGTATTTTTGTGAACTTCTAATTTACTAATTAATTCCAAAAATATGTAGAAATTAAAACCTAAAATGCAATGCATATATTTTTGTACTTTTACATGAATTTAAAATGCACAAACAAATGCAAGCAATTAGCAGAAAATGCCACACAAAATTAACAAAATTAAAAATAATGAAGAGAAATTATTTTGTTTGAATTTCTGGGAGTAGTTCATATTGGGCAAAAATCACGTGCTCACACCTCCAGCAGGGCTCTATGACAGTCACGCAGTATGAGACCCGGTTCATTGATCTAGCTCCCATGCTATTGTGATACTCCCCACCGAGAGAGAGAGAGAGGGTGCGGAGGTTTATTGATGGGTTGATCCAGCCGATCCGTCTCCAGATGGCTATGGGAGCCGGGAGTGAGATTTCGTTTCAGGAGGCAGCCAACGCGGCCTGTAGAGTTGAGATGGCTCTTGCACGGGGAGGTGGTCATGGGTCAGATAAGAGGCCCCGTCATGCAGGTAGGTTCAATGGTACCTCGTTTGGAGGTAGAGATTCTTATGGTAGAGGCCATCCTCCGAGGCCCTTTCAGTCAGCTCTCCAGGTCTCTCATGGTACTTCAGGCGGTAGTGGTTCTCAGCCGCATTATTCTGATCAGCAGTCTTTCAGTGCACCACCAGCTCCAATCAGTGCACCGCCACTTCTGTGTTTCAGGGGAGGACATTCAGGTCGACAGGGTCAGCAGTCTCAGCAGCCGAGGGCTTGTTACGGTTGTGGTGACCCGAGTCACATTGTCAGATTTTGCCCTAGAGCTTTGGGTAGTTCCCAGCAGCAGGGTCCTCGCCCCATGATTCAGGCACCAGGTGATCCACAGGCCGCCCAGCCAGCTAGAGGCGGGGGTAGAGGTCATAGAGGTGGAGGTAGAGATCATAGAGGTGGAGCTCGGACCGCCAGAGGTAGAGGCCAGCCAGCAGTCGATCGTCCCAGGGATATGATTCAGGGAGATGTGGCCCAGCCCCGGTGTTATACTCTTCCAGCCAGGCCAGAGGCCGAGTCTTCAGATGCAGTTATTACAGGTACTATTCTGGTCTGTGATAGGGATGCTTCAGTGCTATTTGACCCTGGGTCTACGTATTCGTATGTTTCATCCTATTTTGCACCGTACTTGGTTATGCCTAGTAATGCCTTGGGTGTTCCTGTATATGTTTCTACACCGGTGGGTGATTCTATAGTGGCGACCGAGTTCATCGTTCCTGTGTGGTAGTGTTTGAGGGTCTTGAGACTCGTGTTGATTTATTGCTCTTAGACATGGTGGATTTCGACGTTATATTAGGGATGGATTGGTTGTCCTCGTATCATGCCATCTTGGATTGTCACGCCAAGACCGTGACCTTGGCTTTACCAGATTTGTCCCGTTTGGAGTGGCGAGGGACCCTAGGTCATGCCACCCGCAGAGTTATTTCATATGTGAAGGCTCGATGCATGGTCGAGAAGGGGTGTTTAGCTTATGTGGTGTATGTTCGCGATTCCGGCGCAGAGGTCCCTTCTATTGATTCTGTTCCTATAGTTCGGGAGTTCCCCGAGGTTTTCCCTTCAGACCTGCCGGGTATGCCGCCCGACAGGGATATTGATTTTTGTATTGACCTGTCTCCGGGCACTCAGCCCATTTCCATTCCGCCGTATCGCATGGCCCCGCCAGAGTTAAAAGAGCTAAAGGATCAGTTGCAGGATTTGCTTGAGAAGGGTTTCATCAGACCCAGCGTTTCGCCTTGGGGTGCGCTGGTGTTATTTGTAAAGAAAAAGGATGGTTCGATGATGATGTGCATTGATTACCGGCAATTGAACAAAGTGACGATAAAGAACAAGTATCCACTGCCGAGGATTGACGATTTGTTCGACCAGCTTCAGGGTGCAAGGGTATTTTCAAAGATAGACTTGAGATCTGGCTACCACCAGCTGAGGATTAGGGCATCCGATGTCCCTAAGACAGCATTCCACACTCGGTACGGGCATTATGAGTTCCTGGTCATGTCTTTTGGGTTGACCAATGCCCCAGCAGCATTCATGGAGTTGATGAACCGAGTGTTCAGGCCATATTTGGACATGTTCGTGATAGTCTTTATTGATGATATTTTGGTGTACTCCCGCAGCCAGGAGGAGCACGAGCAGCACCTTAGGGTGGTTCTTCAGACTCTGAGGGATAGTCAGTTATATGCCAAGTTCTCCAAGTGTGAGTTCTGGTTGAGTTCGGTTGCATTTCTAGGTCACGTTGTATCAGCAGAGGGTATCAGGTGGACCCGAAGAAGATAGAGGCAGTCAAGAACTTGCCTCGACCAGCATCAGCTACAGAGATTCGGAGTTTCTTGGGGTTAGCAGGCTACTATCGTCGGTTCGTGGAGGGGTTTTCATATATTGCAGCCCCGATGACCAGATTGACCCAGAAGGGTGCCCAGTTCAGATGGTCAGATGAGTGTGAGATGAGCTTTCAGACGCTCAAGGCAGCTCTGACTACGGCACCGTATTGGTTTTGCCCACAGGTTTAGGGCCTTATACAGTCTATTGTGATGCTTCCCGTATTGGGCTTGGTGCAGTATTGATGCAGGATGGCAGAGTCATAGCCTATGCTTCGAGGCAGTTGAAGATCCACGAGAAGAATTATCCGGTTCATGATCTAGAGTTGGCAGCCATTGTTCATGCTTTGTAGATTTGGAGGCATTATCTATATGGTGTGACGTGTGAGGTGTACACTGATCACAAGAGTCTTCAATACTTGTTCAAGCAAAAGGAGTTGAATTTGAGGTAGAGGAGGTGGTTGGAGTTATTGAAAGATTATGATGTTACCATTTTGTACCACCCGGGGAAAGCCAATGTGGTGGCCGATGCATTGAGTAGGAAGTCCTCCAGCATGGGTAGTCTTGCTTATATCCCGGCCAGCCAGACGCCGCTTGCATTGGATATTCAGGCCTTGGCCAATCGATTTGTGAGGTTGGATGTTTCTGAGCCTAGTAGAGTGTTAGCTTGCACGGTCGCTCGTTCTTAATTATTGGAGCGTATCCGTGATCGACAGTTTGATGACCCCCATTTGTGTGTCCTGAGAGACACGGTACAGCGTGGAGGTGCCACGAAGGTGACCTTAGATGATGATGGTGTTTTGAGATTGCAGGGGCGAGTTTGTGTGCCCAATGTCGATGGGATTCGAGAGTTGATCTTAGCGGAGGCCCATAGATCTCGGTATTCTATTCACCCGGGCGCCGCGAAGATGTATCAGGATCTGAGGCAGCATTATTGGTGGCGTAGGATGAAGAAGGATATTGTTGCATATGTGGCTCGATGTTTGAACTGTCAGCAGGTTAAGTATGAGCATCAGAGGCCTGGTGGATTATTTCAGAGGATTGAGCTTCCCGAGTGGAAGTGGGAGAGGATTACTATGGATTTTGTTACTGGACTCCCGTTGACCCGGAAGAAGCTTGATGCGATTTGGGTCATTGTTGATAGGCTGACCAAGTCAGCGCATTTAGTTCCTGTTGCAACCACTTATTCATCCAAGAGGTTAGCTGAGATCTACATCAGAAAGATCGTTCGCCTTCATGGGGTGCCGGTATCTATCATTTCGGACCGGGGTACGCAGTTTACCTCGCGCTTCTGGAGAGCAGTTCAGCGAGAGTTGGGCACCCAGGTTGAGTTGAGCACAGCATTCCATCCTCAGACGGACGGACAGTCCGAGCGGACTATTCAGATATTGGAGGACATGCTCCGAGCTTGTGTTATTGACTTTGGAGGTTCGTGGGATCAGTTCTTGCCTCTAGCGCAGTTTGCCTACAACAACAGCTACCAGTCCAGCATTCAGATGGCTCCTTATGAGGCGTTGTATGGTAGGCGGTGTCGATCTCCGGTTGGATGGTTTGAGCCGGGAGAGGCTCGGTTATTGGGTACGGATTTAGTTCAGGAGGCCTTGGATAAGGTCAAGATAATTCAGGATAGGCTTCGTTCGGCTCAGTCGCGGCAAAAGAGTTATGCATCGTAAGTCTCGAGATGTAGCTTTCATGGTTGGTGAGCGGGTATTGCTCCGAGCGTCGCCTATGAAGGGCGTGATGAGATTTGGGAAGAAGGGCAAGCTTAGCCCTAGGTTCATTGGCCCATTTGAGATTCTCGACCGTGTGGGAGAGGTGGCTTATAGGCTTGCCTAGCCGCCTAGCTTGTCAGCCTGCATCCAGTTTTTCATGTGTCCATGCTTTGGAGGTATCACGGCGATCCAGCTCACGTGTTAGATTTCAGTACTGTCCAGTTGGACAAGGATATGTCTTATGAGGAGGAGCCGGTAGCTATTCTAGACCGGCAGGTTCGACAGTTGAGGTCGAAGGGTTTTCCTTCAGTGCGTGTCCAGTGGAGAGGTCAGCCTCCTGAGGCATCGACCTGGGAGTCCGAGTCTGAAATGCGGAGCCGTTATCCTCATCTATTTTCCGACTCAGGTACTTCTTTCTTTTGTCCGTTCGAGGATGAACGGTTATTTTAGAGGTGGAGAATGTGACGACCCAAAGGGTCATCACCTATTTTCTCACTCATTCTATGTCTCCGAGGCCTTGAAAACCTTATTTAGGCTTGCCTCGATTTGCGTGCGCAGTCCGGGCGCGTAGCCGGAAAGCTTAAATATGAATTCTGTGTGAAAAATGATGAATTTTGATATTAATATGAATAAAGTTGACTTTGGTCAACATTTTGGGTAAACGGACCTGGACCCGTGATTGGACGGTACCGGAGGGTCCGTAGAAAAATATGAGACTCGGGCATATGCCCGGAGTCGAATTCCGAGGTCTAGAGCCCGAGAAATGAATTTTTCTGTGAAATTGTTTTTCTGAAATTAATATGGAAATTTAAAAAGGGAATTGATTAGAACGTGTTGGTATCGGGCCCGTATTTTGGTTCCGGTGCCCGGTACAGGTCTTATATGTGGTTTAAGCGCTTTCTGTGAAATTTGGTTGAAATCGGACGTCATTTGACGTGTTTCGGACCTAAATATCTAAAAATAAAAGTGTATGAAGTTTGATGAAAAAGTGTTGATTTTGAGGTTTAATTCATTGATCTTGATGTTAATTTGGCGATTTTATCGCATAGTTGAGTTCGTATGAGGTTGTTTAGTTAGTGTGTGTGTTTGGTTAGGAGCCCCGAGGGCTCGGGAGTGATTCGGAGATGGTTCGGGATGTTTTGAACTTAGTAAAAAGTTGCAGAAAATCTGGTGTTTGTGCACAGGGATTTCCTTCTTCGCGTTCGCACTCTTCCCCTCGCGTTCGCGTAGCTCTGTGTCTTCCTCCTTCGCGTTCGCGTCTAGAACCTCGCGAACGCGTAAGCCAAATTCAGGGCCCCAGTAATTCCTTCTTCGCGTTCGCATTCCACAGTTCGCGAACGCGTAGCTTTGCCATTTCCCTAATCGCGTTCGCGTGGTCCTTCACGCGTTCGCGTAGAACAATGCCTGGACCCCCCTCAGTTTTCCCCTTCGCGTTCGCAGTCCCCAAATCGCGAACTCGATGCCCTGCCCTGTTGCCCATCGCGAACGCGACTTCCCTCTCGCGAACGCGTAGGGCAAATTCTCCCAGTGATTTTTTTTAAGACTTCAGAAACAGTGCATACGGGATTGTTCAATATTCTCACGAACTCTCTTCTTCCCCAAGCTCTAGGAGTCCATTGAAGCCCCCATTTTTTCAAGACCATTTGGGTTAGTAATTTCCCACTTATTTCTTTCATTTTTCTTCATTAATTAGTGAATTGCTAAGCTTAAATCACATAGATTAGGGTGGAAATTGGGGGAATTGGGTAGAATTAGGGCTTTCCAATTTTCTTTGATTTAGACCTCGTTTTGGGGTCGAATTTGGAAACAAATTGTATATCCGGGCTCGTGGGGGAATGGGTGATGTGAAATTGGTTCGAACCTCGGGTTTTGACCAAGCGGGCCCGGGGTCTCTTCTATCTTTACTTTAGTTTGTTATCCATTGTACCGGAACAAACAAAATTATATTTTTATTCAGACATTGTATTTAGCATTCTCTAGACGTTCGTGAGTTTGTGACTCCAGTTCTTGGGTAGAGTTGTATTGAACTTCCGCTTTTCTATTAAATGATTCGTTGTTTTTATTAATGTCGAGGGTTGCTAAAATAGATAATAAATAGTTGGCTTGCCTAGCTCCTAATAGTAGGCGCCATCACGACTCCCGAGGGTGGGAAATCCGGGTCGTGATAGAAATGCACTTCACTCCCAACTAGGAGACATGAAAAGATTCTTCACGCGCCCATAACTCGGGGCTACACATCCAATCACAATGGAAATCAAACACTTAATAGTTCATCTATCATCCAACAGACCTTCCTCGTCACTTCCAAGTCATATAGATACATCTCGCAGTACTAACATACTCATCACGTAGCTATCCAGCCGTCATTCCGACTATTAGGGACAATACCGAACATATAAGTTCAAAACACTTGCTCACACAATCAGCACCTCGGTGCTCAAGCCCTAGGCAAAGATCTGGCCTCAAGTCCTTCAGACTGGCCCCACATCAAACTCACAGAGATCACATCTCGCCCCTCGATCGGGGAATCACAAGCCATCAAGACACATCTGATACTGAGCACTCATGCGCGCATACAAACGTGTGGAAGGAATTTCAAGAGTTTCTTTTCAAGCTGAATCAAGGACGCACGATAAGAATTCAAGAAAGTGAAGTTTTCCTAAAGGTTCTGCAGCCTCTCGAGGATAAATACAGACGTCTCCGTACCGATCCGCGAGACTCTACAAAACCTACTCATGACTCGTGAGACCTATGTAACCTAGGCTCTGATACCAACTTGTCACGACGCAAACCCCGCTCCGGTCGTGATGGCGCCTCTCGTGAAGACAAGGCCAGTCAGACCATTACAGAACACCTCTTTTAAGCAGTTAAATAGTTCATAAGCAGTTTAAATATGATTTTAATGATATTAATTAGCGGATGTACAACCCAACACAGCCCTAATCGGGGTGTAACAAGTCACGAGCATCTAATAGAGTGTGAATACAGTTCTACAAGGTCTAAAAATACACGGAACAGGAAAATGAACAAAAGAGAGAGAAACGGTGTTGCGAACGCTAGCAGTCACCTTGCTAAACTCCTATAGCTCTGCCTCCAATCAGTCAAAAACTGCTACCAGGTGAATAAATACCTGCATCTGCACACGAGGTGCAGGGAGTAAAGTGAGTACTCCAACTCAGCGAGTAATAAAGGTAAATAACAACTGGGCAGTAAGAAATCACGTATAACAAATCATCATGCTGTATAGAAGCAGTGTGAAACCCTTTTGAGAAAAACAGTGAAGCTGTGAAATCTTTAGAGAAACATCTTAGCTCAGTTTAAACCTCTTTTGAAAATGACTTTTTTTTTTCAGCGGTCACGCAAATGAATGCAAACAAATAGTGCAGATAAGCACAGAAATCCGCCCCTCGGCACAACACTCAATCATCAGATAATGCCAGGCAATCAGGTAGATATTGCATGAAGTAGCACAGACAACAGATAATGGCAGACAAATGAAATAAAGTAAACACATAGAACAACAACCCGATCCATATATCGCTGCGGCGTGCAGCCTGATCCATTTATCGTCGACGACGCTCACTAGGGGTGTGCAGACTCCGGGAGGGGCCCCTTACGGCCCAAGCGCAATATCAAGCCATCTCGTGGCATCAAATCTAGGCCCTCGGCCTCATATCAAATCAGTATCTCACTGCTGCGGCGTGCAGCCCGATCCAAAAGTATCCTCACAATATAGGCCCTCGGCCTTACTCAGTCCAAAAATCACATAAGCCACTAAGGCAACAGTAAAACATGATGCTCAACCCAAATATTATTGGAAATATCATTTCAAGTGTTAAAGCAAAATAAACTTGGCTGAGTCTTAAAAACAGTGGAAAATACATGACCGAGTTCAAGTATAAAATCAAAACAGTGAGGAAATATCAACAAAAATCCCCGAAGGGTTCAAATGGCTGGCACGAAGCCCAAATATGGCAATCAGCCCAAATTATGATGATAACAAGTAAATTTCAGTCAAATACGCAATAAATTCATTAATCGGGACGGACAAAGTCACAATCCCCAACGGTGCTCTACCCCACGCTCGCTATCCGGCGTGCAAGTCACCTCAATATAGCACTACGATGTGCAAATACGGGGTTTCAAACCCTCAGAATATCATTTACAATCATTACTCACCTCGAACCGGCAAAATCTCTAGCTCGCGACGCCTTTGACCCTCAAATTGGCCTCCACGCGCGTCGAATCTATCCAAAATCAGAACGAATACGTCACAATATGCTAAGGGAACAAAGCCTAAGCGAAAACAGTCGAAAAATATCAAAAATCCCGAAATTAGCAAAACTCGAGCCCCGGGCCCACTTCTCGAAACTCAGAAATTTTTACATCAGCGGGTTCCTTATCCTTCCGCGAGTTCATACATATCAAAAACTCTCTAATCCGACCTCAAATGGCCCTTTAAATCCCAATTTTATAAATCTCACAATCCCAAGCCCTAATTCTTCCATTTTAGCTAAATTTCCATCAATTTCTAGGTTAATTTCACAATATAATCGAGGATTAAGTTCAAAAATCTTACCTCCAGGTGCTATCTCTTGAATCCCTCTTCAATTCCCCTCATGAAGCTCCAAAATCGCCCAAAAATGGTGAAAGTTAGCTCCAAAATCGCGGACAAGAGCTATTAAAACATTCTGCCCAGGCTTTAAAAGCCTTCTTCGCGAACGCGATCCATCTCTCGCGAACGCGTAGCACAAAATTATGTTGACCATATTTTACCTTACGCGAACGCGACATGCCAGTCGCGAACGCACTGCTTCCACAGCTTCAACTACGCGAACGCGACCACCTAGGCTGCGAACGCGATGAACAAAACAAATGGAACTCCAGACCCTCCTGTGCGAACGCGAATAACTCCCCGCGAACGCGAAGCTCAAGAAACTCACCCTCCACGAACGCGAACACCCTAACGCGAATGCGAAGAGCAAAGCCTGGCCCGCCAAACTCCTGCTATGCGAACGCGGCCCCAGGCACGCGAACGCGAAGGCCAAATTAGGCCTGCACTACTGCTGCATTTTCTGCTATCTTTTCGAAGTTCCAAACTTCCTGTTAGCCATTCGAAATCACCCCGAGGCCCCCGGGACCTCAACCAAAAGCACCAACGCATCCTAAAACATCATTCAAACTTGTTCCAATCATCAAAACACCTCAAACAACACCAAAACCATCAAATTACATCGATTTCAAGCCTAAGTTCTTCTAAAACTTCCGAAACACGCATTTGATAAAAAACCCAACCAAATCACCTCCGAATGACCTGAAATTTTACACACACATCCCAAATGACATGACGAAGCTACAACAGCTCTCGGAATTCCATTCCGACCCTCGGATCAAAATCTCACCTATCAACCGGAATTCGCCAAAATACTAACTTCGCCAATTCAAGCCTAATTCTACACCGGACCTCCAAAACCAATTCCGATCACGCTCCTAAGTCATAAATCACCCAACGAAGCTAACCAAATCATAAAAACTCCGATCCAAGCTCATATACAAATAAGTCAAATCTTCGTCAAACCTTTCAAATTCAAAGCTTTCAACTGAGACTGTTCTTTCAAATTCATTCCGATTTTCCTGAAAACCAAAACCAACGGTCTACATCAGTCATAATACATTACACGGGGCAATTCATGCCCGAGAACTGGCGGTCAAAGTACAAAAGCTCAAAACGACCGGTCGGGTCATTACAGAACTTCAAGATTTAAGTTCTAAGTTGGAAGAAATGACCAAGTTTGACTTTTTAGCATTTGACCTCGGAATGGAGTTTTGTCAGTTCCGTTAGCTCCGTTATGTGATTTTGGACTTAGGAGCGTGTCCGGATTGTAATTTGGAGGTCCGTAGTTGAATTAGTCTTGAATTGGCAAAAGTTGGATTTTTGGGAAGTTTGACCGGGAGTGGACTTTTTGATATTGGGGTCGAATTCCGATTCCGGATGTTGGAATAGGTTCGTGATGGCAAATGTAACTTGTGTGCAAAAATTGAGGTTAATCGGAGTTGATTTGATATGGTTCGGACGCTCGATTGTGATTCTAGAAGTTCTTGAAGTTTAATTTTGATCTTCATGCGTTTTGGCATCCTATTCGAGGTTTTAGAGGTTATTTTGATGATTTGAGCGCACGAGCGAGTTCGTGATGTGTTTTCAGGCTTGTGTGCACATTTGGTTTAGAGCCCCGATGGCTCGGGTGAGATTCGGATTGGTTTTAGAATGATTTTTCATAATCTTTAATTTCTGGTACTGGTGTCATCGCATTTGCGATGTCTATGTCGCAAATGCGGCTATCGCAATTGCGAAGCAGCCTCGCATTTGCGAACCTGGGCTGCTGAAGAAAAGACTCGCATTTGCGAGGAATTTGCCGCTATTGCGGGGCCTGTTGAGTTCGCATTTGCTGAATAAATACACAAGCCCGACATCGGGGTGTCACAAGTCACGAGCATCTACTAAGGTCTAAATACAACGAATAGTCTGAAAATATACTAAAAACAGTCTAAGGAAGACAAGAGGGAGAAGAGCAGGGCTGCGAACGTCGGGCAGCTACCTTGCTAACTCCGATGACTCTGCCACTGAGCAATCAACACCCGCTACCGGGTTCAGAAATACCTGAATCTGCACACAAGGTGCAGGGAGTAATGTGAGTACGCCAACTCAGTAAGTAATAAAAGTAAATGAAAGCTGAGCAGTAAGAAAGCACATAATTCCACGTCATAACACTACAACAAATACAGTACATGCTCAAAAACAGTACAGAAACCATTTTTCTCGTAAAACAACTCAGTTTCAGTAAAAGCCTTTCCTTTTAAAACATCTTTCAATAGTTTCAAACGAGTGATGAAAACAGTGAGAAAAGAAAATGATAGAAACGTAAACAGCCCCTCGGGCAAAACATGTACCATCAACCGCCCCTCGGGCAAAATATCAACAGAACCAGCCCCTCGGGCAAAATATCAACAGAACCAACCCCCCGGGCTACCTCACAATCACTCGTAATCAGCCCCTCGGCCAACAACATGAATCAACAACAGCCCCTCGGGCTACATCACATCACTCACACTAGGTACCCGCGCTCACTGAGGGTGTATAGACTCCGGAGGGGCTCCTACAGCCCAAACGCTATAACAAGCCATCTCGTGGCATAATCAATCAGGCCCTCGGCCTCACATAACAACAAGCCACCTCGTGGCATAAATCAATCAGGCCCTCGGCCTCACAATATCATGAATCAGTAAGCACCTGCTCCGGCGTGCAGCCCGATCCCATAATATCCTCACAGCACAGGGCCTCAGCCTCACTCAGTCAGAAACATCTCAAGCCACTCGGGCAACAGTAAAACAAGAAACTCAGCTGAAAATATCATTTCAAGTATCAAAACGGAGTAAATACGGCTGAGTTGTGAAATTAATAAAATACAGCATGACTGAGTAAAGATAATAAATCAAAACAGTGAGGAATAATAGTAAAAAGCCCCTAAGAGTCCAAATCAGTTGGCACGCGGCCCAAATATGGCATGCAGCCCAAAACATAGTAATACTTTCCAAAACACAACGATAATCAAATAATTTTCAATCAACTGCGCGACTTAACAGTCATACGGGACAGACCAAGTCACAATCCCCAATGGTGCACGACCCCACGCTCGTAATCTAGCGTGTGCGTCACCTCAAAATAGCACAACGATGTGAAATCCGGGCTTTCATACCCTCAGGACAACATTTACAATCATTACTTACCTCTATCCGGTCCAAACTCTAGCCCGCGATGCCTTTGCCTCTCGAATTGGCCCCTGAATGCTCCAAATCTAACCAAAATCAGTATCATACCATTAAAACGCGCTAAAGGAACAAAGCCCAAGCGAAAATAGTCAAATTAACTCAAAAATCCCGATTTGGCAAAACCCGACCCTCGGGCCCACATCTCGGATTTCGATAAAAATCACATCACTAGAATCCTTATCCTCCCACGAGTCCATACATACCAAGAACATAAAAATCGGACCTCAAGTGGCCCCTCAAATCCCCAATTTACACTCTCCAATTTCAAGCTCTAAACCTCCAATTTTTAACCACTAATTTCCATAAATTCCATGTTTAAACAATTGAAAATCTACATAGAATCAAGTTTTAGGTTCAATAATCTTACCTCCAAGTGTTTCCCTTCGAATCCCTCTTCAATCTCTCCCAAAAAGCTCCAAAACCGCTCAATAAATGGTGAAATATGGCCAAAAATCACGAAGACCTCTATTTAAACATTCTGCCCAGGTATTATTTCCTTAATCGCGATCGCGGAAACACCCTCGCGATCGCGAAGAACAATTTTGCTACCTCAACATTTTACTCTACGTGACCGCATTACTACACACGCGAACACGATCCAATGGTTCCCTTGACCTATGCGATCGCAATTGACCCCACGCGAACGCGAAGGGTAACACCAGATTTCCTTTGCCGCCTTATTTCTTCTACGCGAACACGGCCTGGCCCACGCGTTCGCGTTGCACAACCTGTCTGACCTACGCGATCGCGTCCCGTTCTCTGCGATCGCGAAGAGTTAACCCAGCTGGCCTCCCATTTGCCTTACGCGATCGCGAACCTCCTCCCGCGATCGCGATGAAGAACACACCAGGTGCAGAACAACAGCAAACCAGTAACTCCTTAAGTCCAAAAGATGACCCGTTGAGCATCCAAAACACACCCGAGGCCCTCGGGACCTCAACCAAACATGCCAACACATCCCATAACATCATTCAAACTTGTTCCAACCTTCGGAACGCCCAAAACAACATGGAAACATCAAATCACCCTCGGATTCAAGCCTAAGGATTCCAAAGCTTTCGAATTCCGAATTCGATCAAAAAGTCTATCAAACCTCGTTCGAATGACCTAAAATTTTGCACACACATCCCAAATGATACAACGGACCTACTCCAACTTTCGGAATTCCGCTCCGACCCCGACATCAAAATTTCCACTGCCGACCGGTAACTCCAAATTTCCAATTCCGCCAATTCAATCCTAAATCTACCACAGACCTCCAAATCACATTCCAGACGCGCTCCCAAGTCCAAAATCACCTAACGGAGCTAACCAAATCATAAAAATCTGAATCCGAGGTCGAATGCTAAAAAGTCAAAACTTGGTCAAATCTTTCAAATTGAAACCTTCAAACTGAGAATTGTTCTTCCAAATCTATTTCGATTACTCTGAAAACCAAAACCGACGATTTACATAAGGCATAATACATCACACGGGGCTAGTCATGCCCGAGAACTGGCGAGCAAAGTGCAGAAGCTCAAAACGACCGGTCGGGTCGTTACATGTATCTTGTAGAATTACATAACTTCCTTGCTTCATGCCTCACTAGATTTACCGATACTAAGAGCGTAGTATAATATGTTAGTAATCAAGACTTAGCCTAATATAACTTGATCAAATTTGATAGAATTCTGAGAATACATGGATGTATCTAGTTCGGTCATCCCTATGCAAAATCATTTCTACATTGCTACGACCGATAGTTTGAGATGCTAGATTCCATACTTGTGTTGTTGATAAATCGTGTTATTAGTGGAAGTACGTGAATTATATGGCCCTTGAGGGTTCATTGAATCATTGTCGACTTGTAAAGCAGTGATTGAGAATTTGTTTGGAATATTCGTTGAACTGTCTCCTTGATGTTATTTATACTTCCTGCCTTGCCATTTTATATTCATCATCATATGAGGAAGAGTGTAAAGAACGAAGGGTGATGCCGTGCCATGTTATTGAGTGTAAATCATGAAGGGTGATCCCGTGCCATGTTATTGAGAGTAAAAGCACGAAGGGTGACGCTGTGCCATGTTATTGAGAGTAAAAGCACGAAGGGTGATGCCGTGCCATATCATTGAGAGTAAAAGCACAAAGGGTGATGCCGTGCCATTTTATTTATATTGTTATGATTGTGTGTTACCGTAAGGTCATGGCACGATGGGTGTTTCCGTGTAGGCGAGGATAAGGGACATGCATTATGTTTGATATCAGTCTTCCGTGTGTACGTTCCTGTCTTTACCTTGAACTGTTATTGTCATATTATAGATCTAATGTGACTTGTTGCTATTGTTCTGTCATTGATCTCTATTTCAATTGTTGTTGTTTTGCTCATACCTTCTACTTGCTTAACTTGCAAATACCATGCATATTTCCTGCTTTTATAATTATACTCATGTTGTGTCTATTCTGTTGCACTTTAGTATAAGCCTTCCACCATGTTAGCCATTCATGCCCTTACCTGTCAACTTGTAAAAATAGTGTATTCCCGTCTTATTTATTATATTTGTACTTAGGCCTCCAATATGCTAGTTAATTGAAGTTGATATTCGTTATTTTCCAATTGTTGTTATTACTCACGTGCTTTTCGCTTAGTCTTTTACTGTTGCCCACATATGTATCCTTGTCCGTTGTTGCACTTGAGTATTTCCTACTTTGTAATTCCTGTTATCGATATTTCTATCATCTGGTTGGTTCTGTTACTCGTACATTTGGGAGGATGAGTTAAATGCACGAAGGGTGTGGCCGTGCTAATTGATTTGTCACAAATATATATATATATATATATATATATATATATATATATATATATATATATATATATATATATATATATATATATATATATATATACAGAGAGGCAGAGATAGAAGCACGAAGGGTGTTACCGTGCCGTTTGACGTGATATTTTGGATATGCTTCTTATACCAGGAAAGATTGTAAATCTACTACTGTGATTCCTTTTAGTAATTGTTGACTGTCTCGCCGAGTTGTATATGATACCTTTATCTTTCATGCTTTGAACTGCTTTACTACTAATCTAATGTACATGTTATAACAATAAGCATCTTTTACTAAAATCCTCGTCACTACTTCGACGAGGTTAGACAAAATATTTACCAGTACATGGGGTCGGTTGTACTAATACTTCACTTCTGCACATTGCGTGCAGATTTTGGAGCGGAGCTGCTGGTGACGTCGGGTGCTGATTCAGAAGATGTTCATGCGTTTGGATATAGCTGCCACTTGTCCTTGGTAGCTTAGATTATTGCTAATCTGTTTATGTAACCTTTCAACAGAACGTGTATTTATTTGTATCGGTTTTGAAATTCCAAATCTTAGAAGCTCGTGATTCGTACTATCAGGTCTTAGGTAAACTTGTAAATGCTCAGTTATCTATTCTCGTTTCTCTCATAATCTCAATTGAGTTGTGTTTTTTTGCTTGTTGGCTTACCTAGCGGGTTGAGTTAGGTGCCATCAAGACTTGATGTTTTTGGATCGTGACAGACAAGGTCCACTTCCACAAGGTCGACAAGCAAGAGTTGAGCATCAACAACAACCTCTTAGGCCACAACAATCGCAAAATGATTTTGATGATGATTTGGACTATGACGAGCAATATGATGAACCGGTTAGAGTCCAACCTAGAAGGAATGGACAAGGAGGCATTCGAGAGAGAGGTGGAAGGCATGATAGGAACTATCAAGGTAGAAACTTGAATGATGCTTATGATTATGGTTATGATGGAAATGTTGGTAATGAAGATCATGGTAGAAGATGGGGAGATGAAGAAGACCGGGTCTTAATAACATCAAGATTTCACTTCCTACTTGTTGATACCCAATTTTTCCCTACATATTTTTATTCCCAAAATATTCTCAAAATAGCATGTACATGCATATATAAGCATGCCCAAGAATTTTGGTATTTTTTTCTTTATTTTTAAAGATTTTAAAATCAATTTATTGTCTATTTTAATAGTACAAAATTCAATAATTATTCCCAAACTAGCATTTTTTGGTGAATAATTTATTTTCATTCTCATATTTACACTAAGATATATTAAGGTAATTTTTTGCATATTTTTACACATTTGTTTGGTATTTTTTAAGCTAAATTGCATATAATTGCAATTATAGCCTATTTTACAATTAACAGCATTTTACAATTATAAAATCACTTTTGGTATTTTTACATTAATATTTATATGTTATTAATTAGTCCAATACCTTTAATTTATTTTTTAAATCATTTTTTACTATTTTATAAAATGATAAAAGGGGAAAATTGGCTATTTAGCAAACAACCCTTTATTATTTCAATTCTAGCCAAATTGGCCACACCCACTATCAGATTCAAATGGCCCAATATCCTAATTAAACTAACCCAGCCCAATCCCTAATATAACCCAGTCCAACCCTTTTTTTAATCTGAGCCGTTGATCAAATGAGATCAACGACCCAGATCTAATTCCTTAATTAAATTCAATTACCCCCCCCCCCCCAGACCCCTCATTCTCTCTGAGACTGTCTCTCTCTCTATATCGTCTCTTCCTCTCCCTTTCCTCTAGAACCTTCTGGTTCTCTCTTCTCCGATGATCTGCACCGCCTCTCCGGCCATCTCCGGCCACCTCCCTTCAACCCCAAGGCTCCGATGGGCCTCTCGTTATCCTGTTCAACATCTCTAGGACCTTCAAGGTCTATGGACCTTGGTGATTCAGACCTAGGGTTCCTGGTTCCGCTACCTGTGAGTTCTCCGGTGTGATTTCAGGCGAAATCACACCCTATATGTCACGATCTCTGAAGTGTTAACAGGTTCTCTCCATTTCTATTAGGGTTTTCCCCCTTTTTTTTTTGAAACCCTAACCCTCTCCCGAATCTCTCAAAACAGTGTTATTTTCATGTTATTTTCATATTTTTCTCTATGTTCTGCTTATTCTCGAGTTTCTTCTGAAAGATTCTCTACTTTGAACCATTTTTTCTTTCTTTGAAAATTTAGGGTTTCTTGGATTTCTTTTACGCATGTTTCGACCGATTTCCTTTGTGATTAAAACCTTTTCTTTGTTTATTTTGACCGATTTTATGCTCTTACTATTTTTTTTTAGCTTGACTCTGCTAAAAACCCTAATCTCTAAAAAATATTTCTTCGTTTGATTATGTGCGTTAGCATGATTTTCCTTACTCTGATTCTATGTGTTAGCACATTTCTTTGCTTTGATTATGTGTGTGAGCCTAATTTTCTTTGCCTTGTCCCTATGTATTAGTATGTTTCTTCGTTTGATTGTGTGTATTAGCATGATTTTCCTTGCTTTGGTTCTGTCTGCTAGCCTATCTACTTGATTCTTGTTAATGTTTCGTGGTCGCCATGTTTCGAATATGTCCTGCTGAATCTTAACCTGTTTTCACTATCTCTGAGTGGTTGTGTTTGTTCATCTCTTGTTCCCCTCTGTCTATATGGCTAATTTTGTTTGCTACTCTTGTTCATTCACCTCTATTTATATGTTAAGAATGCAGAATAATGACCTCGCATGATTGATCCTTGATTGATTGGTAATTTTTTTCCTTTCAAAACCCTAGCATTCTACTCGCCTGTTTAAATTAATTGATTTTTGTTACCTTATTTGCTATAGTACTCTATTCTACCTAGCCTTTCCTTAATTGGAATTTTCCTGAAATTAGTCTTAATTGGCTACTATATGCAATACTGAACCTTGACTCCTTCCTTATTTAATCCTACACTGATTTTTTCTACTTGCCTTATATGGTGCTGAATCTTTTCGTTTGATTTTGATTCCCTTAATTAATGGGAGTACTTCCCTGATATTTTTTATTAATTGATTTCGAGTTCTTAAATTGACATATTTCTGTGATTCTTACCTTATTTTTTACCACCTACTTTCAACTATAAATACCCTAAGTCTTTCAAAGAAAACACGACAAGTCTTCCTGGCTTACACACACTGAATACTTTAAAATCTGCATTCTCTCTTGCTCTTTGTTCTATTGCTATTCTCTGCTCCTGCTTATTATTAGCTGGCTGAAAGCCAAGGCTAATATAGTGTTACTACCTTGTCTTTGCATCCTGCTTTTGCTCTTTTACTGGTATGTCCTAATTAATTTTCAAGTCTCACACCAATGTGTTTATTTTTGTTTCAGTTCATTATCTTTGTGATTTTCTTCTACTTATGCTTCTCCTGCTCAATGTGTAATTGATTCTTTGCTCTAATACTTCACCATGTCTTCTGATTTACATGCTAAGTCTGACTTTGTCTATTCCTTGCTATGCCTATGTCCTGTTGTTATTCATTAGCATGCCTAAATTTTAATACTTCCAGGTTCCCCTGAATCCCTTGATTCTGTGTAGTCATGTTCATTAAACCTGTATCCCCTTCAACATTGTGTGATCTATCTGTTCCCCTTTTCCCATGATCCTTGTATGCAATCATGTACTGTTGAACTATGGTTCTGCTCTTTTCTTTTAAACAAACCCCCTTATTTTCGAAAACTCTTCTTCCTGCACTTCACACTGCTCTTAGAAAATAGGTTCTGCGCCCTTCGTGTGAGCATTGCTTTGAGTACCTCTGAGTACTCACTGAACTTTGACACACAAGGCTGGTATTCCACACTGCACATGTCCTGCATTTTTTTTTAAATGTCTAGGTGCTGGTATTGGCCAAGGACCAAATGGGGCCCTAGGGAGCTTTGCCGCACCTAGACCATGGCAAAGGCTGTGAACTCGAAGGGGTTGAGGTTGGAAGACTGGGTCTGATTGAAGGCTCCCTATAGAATAACTTCTTATTTTTTTTGTTCTTATTTACTGTAATTCAGATGATAGTGGTTTGTAATAATTTGTAAACAAACGATTGGGGTTGAATATTGAATATGGGGGAGGGTTATGCATGCTTAGTATAAATAATGGGTAGAAAACATGCTTATAGGATTTTATTTACTTTTCTGCGCAATAGATAACCTGTATAGGCCATGCATCTCATTCATTAGAGATCCTGCTTCAGGTTCTTTACTTTCAGCCTGTCATTACGCTATCTTGTAATCACGATCAGTTAATAACTAGAAAATAATTAACAACAGGCTAAATAATTTGACATTACTGCATTGGCATGTTAGAAACCATGATTTAGGTACTTCTATGTGCATTAGATATCCTGCCCTTAGGACTTCTCACTCGTTCGAGTTGCAGTAGTTAATTCACGTTTGTCTAATAACTTTGTTAAAATATGGCTAAGTGGTTTGAAACATTTTCTGCAAATACTTTATCACGCGTACCTTTATAAATCAGAATCGAAATATGTATGTTCATTCTCTAAAATAATCATACAATGTACAACGACGCCTAGGCAAACTTTAGGCCCGATAATAACTGATTAATTGTGTTGCTATTAGCCCAAAACCAACCAACTTCTTTTAATTTCAACTTTGCCTTTCCTGTTCTTGTTTTGATTTTCTGAAGCTCACTCAGCTTTCTTTCTTAAAACAAAACTCTGCTGAAAACGATTTTGAAATGATCCATCCATCTTACTCTTACTAAGTTTCTGATTTCCATCACTGGATTCCCAACCTCTGCCCAGAGTCGTGCTATTACTGTTCTTACTTCATTTTTTTTAAAACCAAGTTTAAACTGCTGTAAAAGTCCCTATCTTTTGAGACCTTAATTATGTTTAAGTCATTCTACTTATGTGTTTTGTTTGAGGAGGTATACATGAGCCTTTATATGTTTACATGCTTCCCCCAACATGCAGTATGTGTTTTTTGTATGTCGCCTTAGATTTTATCCTTTGAAACCAATCAGCCTAATATCCCACCTTGTAGGACTATTAGTCCTAAGTGCCTCCGAGACTGATAGGGTGGACGGGTAATAGCATGCAATAAGTAAAACGAGACCATTCCGCGTTTAATACCTTAACGGGGTGGGAAAGGGTAGATATGGATATGATGACCACGCGATAACACCACGTGTATAAACGGTTACCGGGTGTTGTGTGGAGTGATCCATATTATGTATAAACCTAGGACCCCTTCCCTTATTTATACGTTTTATTTTCAGAATTTCAACTACTTTTTTGCCAAACTTCAGCTTTTTTTTAAACTGCTTTTAACTTGCTACAACTATATGAAAATTTCCTCTTTTGTTCAAGATTTTAAAACTGCTTCCTCTATTAAAAATACTCAGTCTTTAACTTCTTTAATCTCTTGCAACCATTATGTGAAAACCCTTGTATTTGTAATTCTTGCTTGCCTACTTGTTGTTTGCATTTAAGTCACAATATAACATGGACGGGAACCACACTAATGGATCTTGAGGGGTGCCTAACACCTTCCCCTCGAGATAATTTCTAGCCCTTACCCGAACTCTGGTTTTCCAACTCAAAAACCTTTAGTGTCCTAATGCACTTAATCATTACGTGGCGACTCTTCAATTTCAATTCCAAAAAACCCAAATCCCAAAAGGGAATAGAGTTGTCCTCCCAAATGTCGTAAACCCGATTTCGCGAGAAAAAGGGGGCGTCTACACGGTGTACCTTGTGAGATCTACACCAGTCATCGGAGTCTACAGCATCTGTTCAAACAGAAAGATCTTAACTTGCGTCAGCGGAGGTGGTTAGAGTTGCTTAAGGATTATGATATTACCATTTTGTACCATCTCGAGAAAGTCAATATGGTGGCCGATGCCTTGAGTCGTAGGGCACAGAGTTTGAGCAGCTTAGCATATCTACCAGTAGGAGAGGCAATTGGCATTTGATGTTGAGGCCTTGGCCAACCAGTTTGTTAGATTGGATATTTCTAAGCTGAGTCGAGTTTTGGCTTGTGTGGTTTCTCAATCTTCTCTTTATGATCGTATCAGGAAGCGTTAGTATGATGACCCCCATTTTCTTGTCCTTAAGGACACGATCCAGCACGGTGATGTCAAGGAGGTCACTATTGGAGATGACGGTGCATTGAGGATGCAAGGCAGGATATGTGTGCCTAATGTCGCGCCCCCTTTTTTTCCTCCTCGCGGAGAAAGTCCGGGTTTCGACTCTCTTGGGGAATCGACTCGTTTCCTTTTGGGATTTGGGTATTTGAAGAGTCACCACCTAACGGATTATGGTGCTTTAGGGCACCTAGAGCGGTTAACTCATGAACCAGTTTGCATTACCAGAGATTAGGGTAAGGGCTCGAAATAACCTCGAGGGAAAGGTGTTAGGCACCCCTCGCGGTCCACAACGGTGGGTCCCGGCAGAACTTAAACTATGTGAATTAATAGGCATGATTTCTATTAAAGCTGATTTTAAATCATATAGGCATGATTTCTAAGGAGATGCAATTTGAATACATGTTGTAATGGGAACTGAACCTCAGTTACTTTACACCCTATAGGCATGATATCTAAGTGAACATCGCAGCAAATTTACAGGCATGTTATTAGGATACAGGATTGATTTTTGAATCCTATAGGCATGATGTCTAAGTGAACAAACATTGTAACAGATTATAGGCATGATATATAGACAACATATTGTAACGTCCTACAGGCATGGTTTCTAAGACTGTAAGCATTCTTATAAAATCCTATAGGCAGGATATCTACCCATACCCCCAACAAAATATGTATAATAATCCCTCCCAGTTTACTAATTTCCCCAATATCTGTTTACAAAGATTATTACAGACCAAGAACTGAGTAAATTACATATAAATATACATTAATCTATTGGGAGCCTGAAGTAGGCCCAAAGTAGTTTCCAAGCCTTCAGTAGTCTCAAGTGCCCAAAGTTCCATAGCCCAATTCATGTCTAGGTGCGTCAGGGTTCCCTAAGGACCTCAAGGATCCTGGGCAGCGCTCACACCCAGACCTTTCTCAAATAAGAACTGATTTATGTGCAGTGTGGAAGTGCCAGCCCTGATATGCCAGAGTTCAGAGAGATCTCAAGGGTCTCAAAGCAGTACACATACCAAAGGGGTATGACTTAATGAACTAAGAGTAAGTGAGAGTGCATAATGACTTGAAAGAGTTTGGTAAACAGTAGCAAAGGGGCCTTAGGAGTAAAAGATTTTCTTAAATCAGTACTAGTTAGGGTGGAAAACAGTTTGAGGAAACATGAAGAACATTTTTGAGGTCAGAGAGCAAGTCACAGAACACACAGTTTCAGAAACATTTTGGCAAGCAGACTCTTCATAGAGGGAGAGAGGGATTGGGGGACACATTGAATTCAGCCTAGTGTATAAGCAAACAGATATACAAATGAGGTTGTGGAATTGACAAGTTAGTTACAAAGATTACAATAAAGACATGTTGATAACACATAAGTCTTAGGCACACAATCAGAATACTTAGTAGGGCTAGATACCTTAACAGGATCTCGTTACTCAAACTAGAATAGGTAAGACTTAAATGAACAAACTAGGCAGGCACTTCATAAAGCATTCAAAGTTTAGAAATACTAACCACATACAGAGCAAGCAGGATGTAGACATGCTGGGTGAGACAGTAAGCAAACAATGTAGCTTGGACATACTAGTGAACAAATAGGATTCATGCAATTATCTAAAGCAGGATTGGGCGTGCTAAACAGTATACTAGTTATAGCTTTTAACAGAAAAAACTTAAACAAGCTGAGTGATACAGTAATTAGGTAGTGTAATCTAAGAATGCTGGTTACACATTGAGCATATGACAGTAGAATAGAAAATAGAACTGGAAATCACAACTAATGAACTGCAGCAACAAAGAAAACACATAGTTTTGGAATGTGAATTGAATCAGGACATACCAGTCAAGGGGAGAATACAGAGTATAGAGAAAATAGCCAGCCTTGGCTTACAGCCGGCTGGATTAGTGAGAATTGTAAGTAACAGAAGAGAATAGAAAGCTTTTGAGAGTGTGAGAGTGTGGAGGAACTAGTGTTCGTGTTTAAGAAGTTAAAATAAGAGAGTTTATAGTAGCTCGAGAGTAGAGTAAATAAGGTAAAAGAATAAACTTCAGTCAATTAAGGAAGTCACAGAATCCAATCACATAAGGGTTCAGAATAAACCTCCCTTAATTGAAGGCAATCAGCTAAACGGTAATAATAAGGAGTCTAATTAAAGAAAGAAGTTTAAATCAAACCAAATAAAGGAGTTCAGAATAAATTAATTAGGGGTCTAATTAAGGGAAGAATCATGTAAAGGAATCAGTAAATATACAGGTAATCAAATGAGGCAAGAATGACTAATTAAGGCCGTAAAGAGGGAATCAGGCAAGACTTAGGCATACAAATCTCTAACAGAGCAAATCAATCAGCCAAATGTCGAAGTAACAATGACTTCTGGAAAGAATATACCAACTCCCATAAATAGAAAATAAACTAAGTAAAGACTTCACAAAAATATAGAAATTAGCCGAAAAGCAAGATTCGAACCCTAACAGGGCTCAATTAGGGTAAAATTATAGAATACTGGATTCGACAAAGGAAAATTGTGTAAGTCAAAAATACAGGATGAGTTAATGCGAATGGTAACGCTGAAAGACTCAAAATCGAAGCAAAGACTGGAAAAAATCAGCATATAGAATCAACTAGGGTTTGAACGCTCATGCAAAAAATCAGTCGAGGTGAAGAAGAAACATCTTATTAAACATTAATAACTTAGAATAATCTTTGAAAAATAGTTCGGGATAAACCCTAGTTTAAGAAGAATGATTAAAAAGCGAGATAATCAATTAAAGTAAAGGGGTTTTTGGAGGAAAACACTTGATAATACCCAAATCATCTCAGATCTATGAAGATCTGAGAAGAGTTAACAATAGTGAACTAGGGTTTTCAGAAAAGAAAATAGCAGAGATGAGAGAGTAGGTCGAAAACTCATAGATTCGTAACAAAATAACAAGAAGTTCTCACTCACAGTCGAACCATGGCCTGAGAGAGGCTAACGAGCAAAGTTTCAAACCATAACCAACTAGGTTCTTCGAGATCTTCTCAAGGATCCAGAAAATCAAGGAGTCATGGCGTGTAGAAGGCCAAGAATGGCCGGGGAAGCCATGGAAGCTTCATAAAGAGAAGATTTACGCTGGTGACGGCGTGTTAGAACTAGGGTTAGGTCGAGAGTGTTTTGATAGAAGAGGGAGATGATGACGGCGGGTGACGGAGAGAAATGAAAGGGTTTGGGAGGGGTTAACTCTAGGTTTAATTATGGAAGGGGGAATCTGGACCGTTGATCAAAATGATCAACGGCCAGAATTTGGCATGAAGTGGGTCGGGTGAGTGCTGGGATTGGGCTAGGTATTTTTTAGGCCCGATTGGGATTGGGGGGTGGTTAAAATTGGGCTAATTTAATAGGCTAGATCCAAAATAAAAAGGGGCCAATTGTTAAATACCTTTTTCATTGATAAAACAATTTTTAAAAATAATTAATGGGCTGTAAGAAATGATTTTCATGCCTGGAAATATTTAAAATAATTATGTAATATTTTAAAAATATAAAAGGCTATTTTCTGGTAAAATAATATAATAACGCATGCATAGGCTATAATTGCAAAGTAATTGCAATTGCATCCTAAAAATACAAATGTGGCTAGTTGTGCAATAATTGAAACTTAGTACAAATGCAAAACGATAAAATTAAGCCGTAAAAATTATTATAAAATTATTTTGTGATGCATTCAGTGATTGTTTTATAAAACAACTGCTGGGATAAATTAATTAAAATGTTTTAAAAATGCAGAAATTGTATGAAAAAAATATTGGTTGATGCCAAAGCATAGTTTTGAAAATATTATGGGAAATATTGGGTATCAACACCTAATGTAGATGGTTTGCATGAGTTGATTCTCCAGGAGGCTCACAGTTCGCAGTACTCCATTCACCCAGGTGCCGCAAAGATGTATTAGGACTTGAAGTTGCATTATTGGTGGAGGAGAATGAAGAAGGATGCCTAAGTTTCTAGCATGTGAAGTATAAGCATCAGCGGCCAGGTGGATTGCTTCAGAAGCTAGAGATTCCGGAGTGGAAATGGAAGCGGATCACTATGGATTTTGTTGTTGGGCTCCCACCTCAGAGGAAGTTCGGTGCAGTTTGGGTGATTGTGGATAGGTTGACCAAGTAGGCTCAATTCATTCCAGTGATGACTACTTATTCTTTCGAGCAGCTGGCTCGAGTTTATATTCAAAAGATTGTCAGGATTTATGGCGTGCCGGTATCCATCATCTCTGACCAGGGTACGCAGATTACATCGCAGTTCTAGAGAGCCGTACAGGATGAGTTAGGTACTCGGGTTGAGTTGAGCACAAAATTTCACCCTTAGACAGACAGACAGTCCAAGCGCACTATTCAGATACTTGAGGATATGCTCCATGCATGTGTGATGGAGTTTGGGGGCTCCTAGGATCAATTCTTGCCACTTGTGGAGTTTGCCTACAACTACAGTTATCAGTCGAGCATTCAGATGGCCCCGTATGAGGCTTTGTATGGTAGGCGGTGTCGGTCTTCAGTGGGTTGGTTCGAGCCAGGCGAGGCTAGGCTACTGGTACAGGCTTGGTTCAGGATGCTTTGGAAAAGGTTAATGTAATTCAGGATCGACTTCATACAGCCCAGTCCAAACAAAAGAGTTATGCGGATCGGAAGGTTCACGATGTTGCATTCATGGTTAGGGAGCGGGTCTTGCACCAGGTTTCGCCCATGAAGGGTGTTATGACATTCGGAAAGAAGGGCAAGCTAATCCCAAGGTTTATTGGCCCATTCGAGGTGTTGCGGCGAGTTGGGGAGGTTGCTTATGAGTTTGACTTACCTCCCAGTCTAGTAGGAATTCACCCAGTATTCCATGTTTCTACGCTCCGGAAGTATCATGGCGATCCGTCTTATATGTTAGATTTCAGCTCAGTCCAGTTGGACAAGGATTTGTCTTATGTTGAGGAGTCGGTGGCCATTTTGCACAAGTAGGTT
This sequence comes from Nicotiana attenuata, assembly GCF_001879085.1. Classification (NCBI taxonomy): domain Eukaryota; kingdom Viridiplantae; phylum Streptophyta; class Magnoliopsida; order Solanales; family Solanaceae; genus Nicotiana; species Nicotiana attenuata. The sequence continues at coordinate 139,252 of NW_017671384.1, forward strand.
TGAAAGTTAAGGTCGAAGAACATTGCTTCAGTGAAGGTTCAGTAGAGGGGTCATCCAGTCGAGGAGGCGACTTGGGAGACCGAGCACGATATGCGCAGCCGTTACCCTCATCTTTTCGCCACTTCAGGTATGTCTCTATACTCGTTCGAGGACGAACGATTGTTTTAAGAGGGGGGATGTAACGACCCGGCCAATCCTTTTGAGAGTATGAGCCTCGATCCCCTATTTATTGTCTCATGTGCTTCATTTTATGCTTACATGACTTTTCGGGGTGCTTGGTGTCGGGATCGGGAGAGTTTCGGAGTGGAATGGGACACATAGTCCCTAAGGGTGAAATTTGAGTTGTAAGAGTTTACCGTAGTTTGAACTATGTGCAGACGACTCCGGAATGGAGTTTTGTCGGTTCCAATAGCTCCATATGGTGATTTTTGTCTTAGGGGCGTGTCCGGAGGTTGATTTGGAGTTTCGTAGGTCATTTCGGCATTAATTGGTGAAAGTTGGAAATTTGAGGATTTTTGGAAAGTTTGATTGGGAGTGAACTTTTGATATCGGGGTCGGATTTTGATTCCGCAAGTTAGAGTAGGTATGTAATCTCAAATGTAACTTGTGTGCAAAATTTAGGGTCAATCGGACGTTATTTGATAGGTTTCGACATCGTCTGTAGAAGCTGGAATTTCCTTAGTTTCAATAGGCTTGAATTGGGCGTGATTCGTGTTTTTGATGTTGTTTGATGTGATTAGAGGGCTCGACTAAGTTCGTATCGTACTTTAGGACTTGTTGGTGTAATTGGTTGAGGTCCCAGGGCCTCGGGTGGTTAACGGATTGAATTTCGTGTTGAGTGAATTGCTGAAGTTGGACATCTGTTGGTGTAATCGTACCTGCGGAATTCTCATCACAAGTTCAAGCTCGTAGAAGCGAGGAGTGGAGCGCAGAAGCATCCTAGGACGTGGTGTCAAGTTATCGCAGGTGCGACGTGAAGGCCGCAGATGCGGAGCCGCTCCTGTGGAAGGAGGATCGAAGAAACGGAGAGTGAAGGAGCTGAGGTGGCCAAGGTTTCCGCAGAAGCAGACAATTGAGCGTAGAAGCGCATCTGCAGATGCGGATGGTGGTGCGCATGTGCGATATCTGGGAGTTCAAGTGAACTCCGCAGATGCGGAGATTTCACCGCAAAAGCGGTACCGCAAATGCAGATTTTGGGACTGGTTAGAAATAGGGAAAGGTTGAGAGTTTGATTTCATTATCCGTTGTTGGACCTAGAGAGCTCGGATTGAGGAGAGAATTTGAGGGATTTTCAGAGGAAACATTTGGGTAAGGATTCTTGACTCTTGTTTGGTTATATTCCACTAATCTATCATTAATTTTTCATTTAATTAAGGTTTGTGTTGAGAATTTTGGGGAAAAGTTATAAAGTTCTTAGACCGAATTTTAGAGTTTTGATTGAAGTTTTGTTATCGTATTTGAGTAATTTTGATATGGGTGAACTCGTGGGTTAACTGGTGTCCGAATTTTATGACCTTTACGTGATTCCGAGACGCGGGCCCGGGGCGACTTTTTGGGACAATTTTTTAATTTCTTGTTAAAGTCTTGATTTCATTAATTAGATTAGTTTCTTATAGTTATATTTATAGTATGTAATTGCTTTTGGCTAGATTTAGGCTATTCGGAGTCAGAAGGTCAAGGAAAAGGCATTCTTATTGGCTGATTGAGCGTGGTTCGAGGTAAGTGACTTGTCTAACCTTGTGGGGGGAGAAATACCCTTACGATTTGGTACTGTTGTAACAATTTGTGATACGTGAGTGCCGTGTATGCAAGATGACGAGTGCGTACACAGACTAAAATTTTGAAAATCTGGTTCTTGCTAAGTAGTCTTCTTTAAATTCCTTAACTTAGTTGCCTTAACATGTGTTGTTATCATGTTTAGCCTAATATCGCATGTCTACGTGCCTACATTCATACTTGAAATCTGTGCAACATTCTTAGTTGAATTCCTGCTTCCTTGATTTTGTATTCAGTCCTTAATTGTAGGATTCCTTGTTGTAAATTTGTTGTTCCATCGATTACGAGTTGTATATTTACTTTTGGGACTACGAGGTGGTACCTCGGGAGCTCCCTGTTGCATATTTACTTTTGGTACTACGAGGCGGCACCTCGGAAGCTCCATGTTGTGTATTTACTTTAGGACTACAAGGCGATACCTCAGAAGCGCCCCCATAGTTTACCCATATGTGTTGTGTTGTTACCTTTATGTAATTTCTCAATGTTAAATTTTTAGTCTTTTTATTATATTACTATATCTTCTGTATTGTTTCATTATTTTCAGTAGGGCTCTGACCTGACCTCGTCACTACTCTACCGAGGTTAGGTTTGGCACTTACTGGGTACTGTTGTGGTGTACTCATACTACACTTTTGCACATCTTTTTATGCAGACCCAGGTACCTCTTACCAGCCCCGATATCAGTGAGCAGTGAGTAGGTGGAGACTTCAAGGTATATCTACCGGCGTTCGCAGACCTCGGAGTCCCCCTCTACCTTTACTATGTTATCTTTTCTTTATTCTCTTAGATGTTGATGTATAGAGACAGTTAGTACATTCCTTAGAGCTTGTGGCTTGTGACTATCGAATTTTGGGAGTTGTTTATACTCTGAGTTGTGGATTCTCACTTGTACATGCCGAGCGGCAAATTTTTAGTTATACATTATCTGTTAAATGTTGAGGTTTAGTTGTATTTCAATTCTTTTTCGTAAATTTCTAGGCTTACCTAGTCAGAGATTAGGTGCCGTCACCACATCCTACGGAGAGAAATTTGGGTCGCGACAGTCGAATTTTTCAATCTCGATTTTTCTCGGGTTTTTTAACTTTTTCTCGGATTTTTGAGTTTTTTCGGTGAAGTCTTCATAGCACAAAATATGTAACTTGTACTCCAAATATTTCTTTAGTCCTAATAGAATACAACTATATAATGTATTTTTCAAGAAAATAACAGAATGATATGGAATGAGTCATAGCATTGAACTAAAATATTCAATAACAGAGATAATAAAATTGCACAAAATATTACTAATTAATAGCCATATAAAAATGAACATAATCTAAAAGTACTATGGAAGTCATGCTAAAATAAATACATCTAATAAGTACTATTAATTACATGACTAAGCAATTAGGAAAAAAGATAAAATAAGTAATGTATTTTCATTATAAACCAACGCAAGACAAAAACTAGATATCCAACACTATTGTCATTTCTAGTGCTGAATTTAATTTATTTTGTTAGCATTAGTATTGATTTGAACTTTATTTGAGTTACTATATTTATGAATTATAAAACTTATTGGACCATTCAAGAATGTTAAGCCCAAGCTTGAAATAATATATTAAAAGATAAAACTAGGAAAAAGTTTAAGAAATATTTTTAGATTACATTAAAAAGATATTTCTATGTATAAAATATTTTTAAAAATTGTATAAATGTAATGTTGGGTTGGTTTAATTTCGGCTTGACTTTTTTTTAGTTAAAATCAATTATGGTCGGGGTTTTTTTTTCAATACCAAACTAAATCAAACCAAACCATATCGGAAAATTTTTTTTTTTCGGTTTGACTCGAATTATCGGTTTGGTACAATTTATCGATTTTTTTTGTACACCCCTATTTACTATATATAAATTTTGAATTGTTAAATCTTTACAAATTTTCAGATAATTTTTGACTATACATAATACAATATTGTGGTTTATGATACTTTGATGTAGTTTTTAAATGTAAAATTTTAATCATAAAATATAAAACAATTTTGAATTCACTCGCCAATTAAATTATTGTAAATATGAACTTTTTCGTATATTTCTGAAAATATCGGTAATTGTCCCTGACTGGTGGTCCAATAATAATGGTCCAAAAGTTTTTGAAAGTTAGCTAAGCATAAACAAAGATGATTAATTGAAAACGTTTTCCATTGAACTATTTAACATCTTATTGTCGACTTGTCCACATATTGTATGTACTACGTAACGTACTAACGTTAAATATAGTTCCTCTTATAATAATGGGAAAATGGCTATTTTCGTCCGCGTGTTATTATCTAATTGCGCTTTTAGTCCCTATGATATTTGACTCAATACATCTAACCTTCAATTTATCCAAGTGAGTGATATTGGTCTTTATGCTAACGGAACTAAACTTCTGTTTTTGGCGTTAAGTTCTGTTAGTATAAGGACTAATATCACTCACTTTGATTCATTGAAGGTTAGATGTATTGAGTCAAATATCACAGGGACTAAATACGCAATTAGATAATAACACGGGACGAAATAACCATTTCCCCTATAATAATTCTCTTAGCTATCCTAGGCTCCAATTATTTTGGATTGAAAGCGGAAAATGACAATACAAATATTTACTATTCAAAAAAAATAACAAAATGTACTTATGACGTTTGGACACTATCACTTTGTCGGAGTTTTCTTTTCTTTTTTTAATTTAATTTTTTGGGGGATAGAGATAAAGTCGTAATTAGAGAAGACAATATCGTTCCCGTTCGCATCACCAACAGTCCATTAGTGTGTAGGGTAGTCCTCGGGGGTCATTTGGTTGGAATATGATTTATACCGATACAAGTTATGACGGTATAAGTTATATTGGGATAAGTTATGCTGGAAATAGTTATGCTGGGATTGTTGTTTATTTATTGTTTGGTATGTTGTATTAAAAATGATAATTGCATAATTTTTAAGAAGAAGGTATAAGTTATACCGATGTTAATTGCCCCACTTTTTATAAGGTATTAGTTATCCCAGTGTTAAAATTAACAGCGGGATAACTTATACCTGATTTACTAACCCAACAGAGTATTAAGGTGGTATTAAATTTTTATACCACCCTTATACCTTCTTATACCTCATACCAAACGACCCCTAAGAGACCCCCAATCCTCACAATTTTTATAGGAAAGAGAAAAAGCTATATGTAGTTTCATCTATTAAACTAAATGTAAGGTGTGTTTGGTACGGAGGAAAATATAATATTTTCTTCGAAAATAAGTGATTTTATTATTAATTTTTTGGTATTTGGTTAGGTAGCAGAAAATAAAAAATATACTCCCTCCGGTCCAAAACAAGTAATTTTTTGGATGTTTTCAAACAGATTAAGAAATTCACCTTTTAACATTAATTAGCAATGGAATTGACCATATTAACCTTTACTATCTCACATAAACACTTCTAATACATATTCCAACACTATTTACTCCAAGGACAATGTAGGAAAAAAATAATTAACTCATTCTTGAAATCTGGAAAAATCACTTATTTTGGACCACAAGAAAAAGGCCAAAAATCACTTATTTTGGACCGGAGGGAGTATAGTTTAAGCAAACTTTATACGAGAAGAAATGGGTAAGGCCATCTCCAAGGCTAACTCTATTTTTTGCATCAAATTTCACTCTAAAATGGTGCAACACCAAATTTACTCCAACCATTACACCATTTTTTACACCAAATCTTCTCTCTCTTCTATATTATATTATTATCTTCTATTTTTTTATTTTTTATTTCCTTCAAACTAATACTATCTTTTTTCTTTTTTCCATATTCATTATATATAATTCACATTCACCACTTATATAATCATTTATTACAAAATTATTTTAAAGGATGAATTAACAAAAAGTGAAATCATTGATAAAAGATAACTAAATAAATATTACATCATAGTCAATTATAATAATAATAATAAAATTAACTTATAATTTTATATAAATATAATATATACAAAAATTAATATATCAAAAAATAGGATATAAAATTAAAATTATAAAGATCTTAGTATAAAAATTAATTATATACACAATATATGATAAACTAAAAGTCCAAAAATAAAAAAAATGAATAAAATAATATTAAACCAAATATAGAATAATGAATAGTGTTGCACCAAATTTGATGCAACACTATTCATGCTCTATAATAGAGCAAGAAATAGAGTGGCATTGAAGCAAGAATGCACTATTTCTTGCACCAAATTTGGATTTGGTGCAAGAAATAGAGTAGCATTGGAGATGCTCTAAGGGCGGGGAAGGGTGGTAGATCGGGGTCTAAGACACGAAGTGATGATGGCGATGTTAAAGGGTGGCAGGGGTGGGGGAGATGGGGGGTTTGGGTGGCGTGGGGGTGGGGTAGAAGTGGGATGGGACAGATTGAAAAAGAGTTTCGAAAAATATGCAAATGTAATTATTGCATTCCTTTTAGATTGTCATTATGGTTATGCAAAACCTGCCGTGTGATAAATGATTCCTTTTCAATGCAAATGTACTATTTACTTTTCCTTTTTGTGCCAGCAAGTTGCACGCTGTAGTTTGGTGTGTCACTTTTAACCTCGGGTGTAAATAAACCAAATACACTCGTCCTTATCCTCCATTATTTACTGCCTTCCCCAACCTAAAAAGAAGAAGAAAGAAAAAAGAGATAAGAGGTGATGAAACTGAAACACGATAGTGTGTGCTGCTATCACGAAGGCTCGTGAAGGAATGAATAGGAGTTTCAAATTCAAGACTTAGACAACGAAAAAAATAGAGAAAAACTTGATTATCATATCTAATTATAATTTGCTTGATTATGTAGTTAGTGTTCAATTGTTGTTTCAATTGTATTCGTTCTCGCAAGGCGCGAAATACAGAAATATAAATTAAAGAAATATTTATTAAGACTCGAACTTAAGACATCCGCACATTAAAGCAGGTGCTATCAGGGGCGGATGCAGCTTGAAAGCATCGGGTTCATCTGAACCCATTACTTTTAACGCGGAGCATAAATTTATGTATAAAATATTATTAAATTGCAAGAAATAGTAGTTATGAATCCATAACTTAAAAAATAAAATAGGTTTGAACACATAAAATTTAAATCCTGGATCTGCCTATGGGTGTTATAACTAACTAAGCTACAAGAGCATGTTGCTTTCCTAGTTGACTTCAAAACTATTGATTTCTTGTTTCAATACTATAAGTGAATTTGCTATAAAATTCAAATAAAGCTATGAATGATAATTTTCATAAAGCATTCTTAAATTCTAGTAGGCTATACCTCAACCTCCATTTACACACGTCATTTACCTATGCTGTTAAACTCTTAAGCAAATAGATGGTTCTGCTAATTAAGGTTTTAGAGCACACTGCTACAATTAGGAGCGGCAAACGGACGGGTCTGGTCGGATATGGTTCGTGTCGAAAACGGGTAAGGAAAAAACAGATCAATTATCCGACCCGACCTATATTTAATACGGATAAAAAACGGGTTAACCGGCGGATAATATGGGTTACCCATATTATCCATGACTTCTTGTACATGATCACTTTTAGGAGAATTTTCTTAGTCTCCCTAACTTGAGGAACGCCCAATTTGAGGCTTTACAAATGTAAAAGTTAGACCCATTGGTTATCCATTGGTTACTCATTGGTTATCCATTTTCTAAATGGATAATATGGTTCTTATCCATATTTGACCCGTTTTTAAAAAGTTCATTGTCCAACCCATTTTTTAGTGGATAATATGGGTGGTTAACTATTTTCTTTTAACCATTTTGCCACCCCTACCTACAACGTACACCACGAAGACACAATTAAGAAAAGAGATAATAGAGAATTTGACACAATTGTTTACCCTAAAATTTGAGTAACAATTAAACTTATATTGTGATTTTAAGGTTGTGTGGTTCAATCCAATGCCAATTGATAAACAGGGAATTAAATAGATAAATTAGAGAATAAAACGAATCAAACCGGTGTGCAAGCCAAATCTCGACCTCGACCTATGATAGTCGTACGATAATAGGAATAACAAATGATAAAGCAACTCTGATGAACAGTAAGTGGAATAGCAAGAAAGTAATGAACGTGCATTTTCTTATCAGTGAACAATTATCCTACAAATGGATGGGATCCCCCTTTATATAATAGGGGAATCCTAAATAAGGTACGCTTCTAATTATAGTAGAAAATCATATTTGACAACTGATTGACCGCCGAAGACCAATCCATTCCGAAATTCATGCCATGATCTCTGGCCCGTTGCGAGTATCTCGCTCCTTCCGTTACTGAATCATACCGGCATCATCTCGAAGTATGCCTTCTTCTGACCTCGGTAAGTGATATAGACCTCGACCTTGGAAAGGAACTTCGACCCCGAGCTCGACGTCCCGGTCTTCCGACGTGGTATCACTTTTTCCATCGAAGGACGAAATCGGGTATCCCCGATTTCCACCGTATACAGATAGTCCCTTCGTTTCATAGAATAAAATGATAAGAAACGACTTGAGCCTCAATTTTCTGGAGACCCCAAGAATGATGTCATCCTCGTGACATAAGCGGTCGAGGTGACCGAATCGTCCCGCAGTAGAGTTCCCCAAACAATTAATGCTTGCTAGTGATGGTCGGTCACTAGCACCACCGAACCGTCGCCGTGAGCCTATTAATACTGGCGTCCTGGTTGAATCAAAACTTTACTTCCACCTTCACCAAGCTTCATAAGTCTCTTCCTCTCTCCATCTCTTCTCTTCCACCATCCGTTGAGTTAATTCTGTTAGTACCAAAACACCAATTTTCATCTCTTTCCGCTTCCTTCTATCGAAATCAATGGCGAAAACCTCCAAGACCGTTCCACAAAAGGAGAAAGCTTCTTCTTCTTCCTCACAGCCGGCCGGTGATAAAACACCGGTGGAACCGCTCCCTCACGAGTATGTTCCCGGCCCTTGTGTCCTAAAGTCCGACTTCAAAGTCGAGAACCCTCCGTCGGTCCATGACCAATGTGAACACGTATCAAGATATATTTGCTCGATAATGGCAAAATAACTCAAAGTTGTGAAGAAAGACTACAACTGGGAGGCCGAGGTCGTAGTACAAATCCCTGCTCCCGAAGAAAGTGTCACGACCCTAGTTCACCAACCGTGAACATGTCATGAAGGCACCTGGTCCTAAGACTAGGTAAGCCTATTATTGCGGAAACATAATAATCACAGAAAAATAGAGAAAATCAAATTAAATATCTAAAGGAAATTGCATTGAATGCCGCTCGGCATGTACAACTCGATAACACAAATCTAAGACAATTCCCAAAACCCGGAAACTCGCGGGCAACACAGGCTACAGAAGTATATAGTATGGCTCCAAAACTCCAGAATATCTAACAACCGAAAGAGAGAAAACTAAGTACTAAAGATAGAGTAAGAGGGGGACTCGTCGGTCTGCGGACGCGGCAGATCTACCTCGAAGTCTCCGAAATCCTCCTGCCTCACTGATAGTGCGCCTGAGTAGAGGTGCCTGGATGATCTGCACATGAAAAACATGCGCAGGAAGGGCATGAGTACACCACAGCGGTACTCAGTAAGTGCCAAGCCTAACCTCGGTTGGGTAGTGACGAGGAAGGTCAGGGCCCTACTGGGGAAAAAATATAACAATAGCAATAATTAACAGTATGGAAATCTGACAGGAATAATAAATACAGCACTGTAATAAGGCAAGTCAACGAGGCAATACTAACTACAAAGATAGAGTAAAATACAGAGTAAACACAACTCAATGTCAAGATACCAATGAGGGTCTCCCAGGATACCGTCCTGTAGCCCTTTCCTCAACTGTCCAGTGGATCTCCCGGGATACCGTCCCGTAGTCCAACTCACGTACCAATACCAGAGGATCTCCCGGGATACCGTCCCGTAGTCCAATCATCAATGTGCAGGGGGATCTACCGGGATACCGTCCCGTACTCCCAAAGTAAAAGTGCAGGGGGATCTCCCGGGAATCGAACCCGTAGTCCCAAAGTAAACAAACAAGGGGGAGCTACCGGAATCCCACATCCGTAGTCCCAATGAAAATGCGCAATCAAAGCCAGAAACAAACCAAGGAATAAGGTACGAAGGACAAACGCAGATAGAACTAGCCTAGCATGCTTCACGTAGTGCAGTCAAAATAATGTAAGCAAGTAGGCAGTCAAATCAGCTAAACATGCTTTTCCTAATCTAGCATAAGTCATAACTCCAAATAGAACAAAGCAAATAAGGATAAGAACTAAGTTTCCATAGCTTAAGTAAAAAAAAAATGGGATTTCATCAATCGGCTCAAGTACGCGCTCGTCACCTCACGTACAAGGCACTCAAATATCAAGTAAAATCCTAAGGGGAAAGGTCCCCCACACAAGGTTAGACAAGCCACTTACCTCGAACCGGCTCAATATCACTAGAAACCGCGCCTTTGCCACGAGTATCCGACTCCAAATGGCCCAAATCTATTCAATTCAATTACACATCGTGAATAATATTGCAAACAACTGATTCCACTATTAAATTTAAAGCTAGGGCGCAAAAATAGGTAAAATGACCAAAATGCCCCTCTAGCCAACGTCTCGGAATCGAAAAATTTTCACGTTTTCAGAACCCTCGTACTATCACGAGTCCAACCATATAAAAATCTCCCAAATCGGAGGTCAAATGCCCCCTCAAAACCCAATAATTTGGTCTATGAACTTTCACCCAATTTTCATTCAAAATCCGAAATTTAAAGATGAAATCGTGATTAGATCAGTGGGTATTAAGCATAAAAGAGTAGAGAATCGTTACCCAATCGTTGCTCTTGAAAACCCCTCGAAATTTCTCCCAAATCTGAGCTCTCTAGCTTGAGTTTTGTTAAAAATGGCTAAAACCCTCGTTTGAAATGTTTATAACTGTTCAGGAGTTTAAAGCATCGCGAACGCGGAGGGTTACTCGCGCTCGCGAAGAAGAAATTATTAGTTGGCCAAAAATGCCCTTCGCGATCGCGAAGGGAGGAATGCGAACGCGAAGGCCTGGGGTCTCAACCTATGCGAACGCGATGCAAGGGAACGCGAACGCATTGAAGGAAAAATGGAGGGGCCAGAAATTGCCCTATGCGAACGCGAAGTTGCACATGCGAACGCGATGGGGAAGGTGCTGAAGCTATGCGAACGCGGTGGCGGGTACGCGAACGCGTATAAGGAAATTGGCTCCCTCCAGGATTACACTACGCGAACGCGGTGGAGGGGCCGCGAACGCGATGAAGGGATAGGCTACTACTACGCGAACGCGAAAGAAGAAATCTGGACCTGCAACTGCTGAGAGTTTTCTGCAATTTTTCAAACACTAAAATTCCCCGTTGGGCATCCGAAACACACCCGAGGCCCCCGGGACCTCAACCAAACCTACGGACATATTCCATAACATCATTCAAACTTTTTCCAATCCTTAAACCACCTAAAACAACGCCGGAAACACGAATTAATCAAAGATTCAAGCCTAAGAACTTCAAATTCTAACAAAACACACTTTCGATCAAAAACCTAACCAAACCTCGCCCGAATGACCTGAAATTTTGCACACACATCCCAAATGACATGACGGAGCTACTGCAACTTCCGGAATTCAAATCCTACCCTCGGATCGAAAATTCACTATCGGACCAGAAACTTCAAAAATTCAAACTTCGGCATTTCAAGCCTAAATGAGCTACGAGCCTCCAAAATACATTCCGAACACGCTCCCAACCCCGAAATCACCTAACGGAGCTAACGGAACCATTGGATTTCCATTCCGAGGTCGTCTTCACACTGTTCCGATTACAGACCATTTTTCAAC